>NC_056445.1:14628444-14823444 GCF_018296145.1 Oncorhynchus tshawytscha
TGCAGAGAGAGAGAATGCAGAGAGGCAGAATGCAGAGAGAGAGAGAATGCAGAGAGCGAGAGAATGCAGAGAGAGAATGCAGAGAGAGAGAAAGAATGCAGAGCGAGTGCAGAGAGAGAATGCAATGAGAGAGAATGCAGAGAGAGAGAATGCAGAGAGAGAGAGAATGCAGAGGGAGAGAATGCAGAGGGAGAGAGAATGCAGAGGGAGAGAGAATGCAGAGGGAGAGAGAATGCAGAGGGAGAGAGAATGCAGAGGGAGAGAGAATGCAGAGGGAGGAGAATGCAGAGGGGAGAGAGAATGCAGAGGGGAGAGAATGCAGAGGGGAGAGAGAATGCAGAGGGGGAGAGAATGCAGAGAGAGGGGAGAGAATGCAGAGGGGGAGAGAATGCAGAGGGGGAGAGAATGCAGAGGGGAGAGAGAATGCAGAGGGGGAGAGAATGCAGAGAGAGAGAGAATGCAGAGGGGGAGAGAATGCAGAGGAGAGAAAATGCAGAGAGAGAGAGAGAATGCAGAGAGAGAGAATGCAGAGAGAGAGAGAGAGAATGCAGAGAGAGAGAATGCAATGAGAGAGAATGCAGAGAGAGAGAGAGAATGCAGAGGGGAGAGAGAATGCAGAGGGAGAGAGAATGCAGAGGAAGAGAGAATGCCAAGGGAGAGAATGCTGAGGGAGAATGCAGAGGGAGAGAATGCAGAGGGGGAGAAAATGCAGAGAGAGAGAGAGAGAGAGAGTGAAAACGCAGAGAGAGAAAACGCAGAGAGAAAATGCAGAGAGAGAGAAAATGCAGAGAGAGAGAGAATGCAGAGAGAGAGAGAATGTAGAGAGATAGAATACAGAGAGAGAGAGAGAGAGAGAATGCAGAGAGAGAGAGAATGTAGAGAGAGAGAATGTAGAGAGAGAGAATGCAGAGAGAGAGAGAATGCAGAGAGAGAGAGAGAATGCAGAGAGAGAGAGAGAATGCAGAGAGAGAGAGAGATAATGCAGAGAGAGAGAGAATGCAGAGAGAGAGAGAATGTAGAGAGATAGAATACAGAGAGAGAGAGAGAGAGAGAGAATGCAGAGAGAGAGAGAGAATGTAGAGAGAGAGAATGCAGAGAGAGAGAGAATGCAGAGAGAGAGAATGCAGAGAGAGAGAGAGATAATGCAGAGAGAGAGAGAATGCAGAAAGGACATCCCCTGAAGGGGCTGTGTTGGAATGACATACAGGGAAGCAATGACACATGGTGAGATACTATTAACAACCTAACCTCCCCCGTTCAATTCACTGGTCCACTCCACTGCCTAGTGTATGGGATCACACTGCTTAGAGCAGCACGGTTGAATGAGGGAGAGTGTGTGCATCTTTTAATGACTGTATGATCCTATCTATGGCATAATATCTAGCCCCCAGTGTGTGTGCTTCAATTTGTGTGTGTCTACCGCGTGTGTGTCTGTAGGTCTGTCGTTGACTAGTGTGTGATCCTATCTATGGCATAATATCTAGCCCCCGGTGTGTGTGCTTCCATTTGTGTGTGTCTACCGCGTGTGTGTCTGTAGGTCTGTCGTTGACTAGTGTGTGATCCTATCTATGGCATAATATCTAGCCCCGGTGTGTGTGCTTCCATTTGTGTGTGTCTACCGCGTGTGTGTCTGTAGGTCTGTCGTTGACTAGTGTGTGATCCTATCTATGGCATAATATCTAGCCCCCGGTGTGTGTGCTTCCATTTGTGTGTGTCTACCGCGTGTGTGTCTGTAGGTCTGTCGTTGACTAGTGTGTGATCCTATCTATGTTCGCATGCTGTACGTCCCGCGGTGTGATTAGGTGGTTGACAAGAGAATGAGGCGTGGATTGGACCGGCGGCTTAATTAAGACGCAGCGGCTTTGGAGCAGTAATTTAACGAGGGAATCAACGCCATTACTGAGGGCACAGTCATTAGACCAATTAGCTTCTGTTTGTTCTAACAACTACGCCGGCTATGTTCAGAATGGAAAAATACAGAGGGACTTTTCACTCTTATTAAAAATGAATCGGTTAGAGTTGATTTAAAATGAAGGAACTGTTTTTAATTTCATGGGTCTAAATGGTCTACTCAGTCAGCTTCGATATGTCAGAGCATCAGTCAGATATGCTCAGTAACTGGGCGTGACATGTGTAATGATTGCCATTGATATACTGCTGTTTGAAATGGGCATGCTGGACATGTATTCAAACACTGGACAGCATGTGTGCTACTGCAAACAACATGAAGGCAACAGATGATTAAATGTGGGAATTGTAGGCTCTGGTTTTCCTATGGATGGGCTAACCTCTCACCCCCCCCCCCATTGCTTTCTCTCCTTCTATCTCTCTTTCCCTCCCCCCTCTCACTCTCCATGCACCCCCACCCCCCTCTCTGTCTTTCTGTAGAGGTTGGAGAATAGGGAGGTGTTGCTGGGGGTGTTGTTCCTGGTCTTTCCCTTCATCCCTGCCAGTAACCTCTTCTTCAGGGTGGGCTTCGTGGTGGCAGAGAGGGTCCTCTACATGCCCAGGTGGGTTGTGTGTGTGTGTGTGTTATTGTAGGTAATGTTTATGTTGTGTGTGTCTTCCTAATTCTAAACCTCTCTGGGCTTGAATGGTTTGTAATTAGAGAGCTGGTGTAATTCTCCTGTGTGCAGTAGTGTGTAGACTAGCTTGGTTGCCCTTACTGAATGTGTGTGTGTGTTTTATGGCTGACCCCCTTTAGTCGACTGGTCGATTGTTTGCAAGGACCAGAAACAGCAAGCAGTGGGAGCACCAGATCTTTCCCTTCTGTTTAGGCTACATTGATCTCTGGATCCCTCTTTTTAGTACTTTGTGTGTCTTCATTTTTACTCACAGTGCTTAAAGTATCAGACGAGCTCAGTGGCCTACATATAGTTGATTTATTTAAAAATACAATTTTAAAATTTCAACCAGGAACAGACGACTCTCGGTCGACCGAGATATTTTTTAGTTGGGGACAGCCGTAGTGTGTTTATGTGTGCAGGAGTTTACAAGAGTGTGTGTGTGTGTGTGTGTGAGTGAGGGAACATATGGAGAGAGGATCACACACACACACACACAAGGTTATTTTCTGCTGTGCTTCACACTTCAGTCAAGGGCCTCTGGTACGTCCTTGTAGTGGATTCCTATGAAGTGCTCTCTCTCTCCTCCCTTTCTCCTTTACTCTCTCTGCTTTCTCCATCTGTCTGTTCTCTCCCGCTGCCTTGCATCATTCTAAGGGCTCCTTCCTTCAGTGCTTTCAAGGGCTTCCCAGATAATATTTTTCTATTTATTTTTCCTGATGCTGATATCTTATAAGAAAATCATATTCTGTTTGTCTGTCAATGCTCTCTCTCTCTCTTTCTTCTCTTCCTCTCTCACTCTCTCAACTTTCCATTTTCAATTTCCCTGTCTCACGGCCTACCCCCATTTATTTCTGCTAATCCGGTCCCTGTGTGTTTGCGTTTGTGTGTGTGTGTGTGTGTGTTTTTGTGTGTGTGTGCGCATTTGCGTGTGTGCGTGTGTGCATTTGCGTGTAAGATTATCATGGCCGTAGTGGCCCTTGGGGGGCCTCTGCCCTTTAAACACACGCGCCTGCACATGCATGCACGCGCACACACAGGCACACACACACACACAGACTAGAGGTCGACCGATTAATCGGAATGGCCGAGAGAATGGCTGCATTTTTGGACACCGATCACGGCCGATTACATTGCATTCCACGAGGAGACTGCGTGGCAGGCTGACTACCTGTTATGCGAGTGCAGCAAGGAGCCACGGTAAGGTGCTAGCTAGCATTAAACGTATCTTATAAAAAACAATCAATCTTAACAAAATCACTAGTTAACTACACATGGTTGATGATATTACTAGTTTATCTAGCTTGTCCTGCATTGCATATAATCAATGCAATGCTGGGGGATGATTATGATGAAATAATTTTACGTAATTATGACATAATATTGAAGGTTGTGCAATGTAACAGCAATATTTAAACTTATGGATGCCACCCGTTAGATAAAATGCGGAATGGTTCCGTATTTCACTGAAAGAATAAACGTTTTGTTTTTCGAAATGATAGTTTCCGGATTTGACCATATTATTGACCTAAGGCTCGTATTTCTGTGTGTTATTATATTATAATTAAGTCTATGATTTGATAGAGCAGTCTGACTGAGTGGTGGTAGGCAGCAGCAGGCTCGTAAGCATTCATTCAAACAGCACTTTACTGCGTTTGCCAGCAGCTCTTCGCAATGCTTCAAGTATTGCGCTGTTTATGACTTCAAGCCTATCAACTCCCGAGATTAGGCTGGCAATACTAAAGTACCTATTAGAACATCCAATAGTCAAAGGTATATGGAATACAAATGGTATAGAGAGAAATAGTCCTATAAATACTATATTAACTACAACCTAAAACTTCTTACCTGGGAATATTGAAGACTCATGTTAAAAGGAACCACCAGCTTTCATATGTTCTCATGTTCTGAGCAAGGAACTTAAACGTTAGCTTTCTTACATGGCACATATTGCACTTTTACTTTCTTCTCCAACACTTTGTTTTTGCATTATTTAAACCGAATTGAACATGTTTCATTATTTATTTGAGACTAAATTGATTTTATTGATGTATTATATTAAGTGATTATAAAAGTGTTCATTGTTCATTCAGTATTGTTGTAATTGTCATTATTATATATATAAATCGGCCGATTTAATCAGTATCGGCTTTTTTTGGTCCTCCAATAACCGGTATCGGTATCAGCGTTGAAAAATCAGAATCGGTTGACCTCTTACATAGATAGACACACACATTCATTGACGAGCTTCAATGCCACACAACTCTCCTTCCGTGGCCTCCTACAAGTAAAACTAAATGCATGCTCTTCAACCGATCGCTGCCTGCACCTGCCCACCCGTCCAACATCACTACTCTGGACGGTTCTGACTTAGAATATGTGGACAACTACAAATACCTAGGTGTCTGGTTAGACTGTAAACTCTCCTTCCAGACTCACATCAAACATCTCCAATCCAAAGTTAAAACTAGAATTGGCTTCCTATTTCGCAACAAAGCCTCCTTCACTCATGCTGCCAAACATACCCTTGTAGAACTGACCATCCTACGGATCCTCGACTTCGGCGACGTCATTTACAAAATAGCCTCCAATACCCTACTCAATAAATTGGATGCAGTCTGTCACAGTGCCATCCGTTTTGTCACCAAAGCCCCATATACTACCCACCACTGTGACCTGTATGCTCTCGTTGGCTGGCCCTCGCTTCATACTCGTCGCCAAACCCACTGGATCCAGGTCATCTACAAGACCCTGCTAGGTAAAGTCCCCCCTTATCTCAGCTCGCTGGTCACCATAGCATCACCCACCTGTAGAACGCGCTCCAGCAGGTATATCTCTCTGGTCACCCCCAAAACCAATTCTTACTTTGGCCGCCTCTCCTTCCAGTTCTCTGCTGCCAATGACTGGAACAAACTGCAAAAATCTCTGAAACTGGAAACACTTATCCCCCTCACTAGCTTTAAGCACCAGCTGTCAGAGCAGCTCACAGATTACTGCACCTGTACATAGCCCATCTATAATTTAGCCCAAACAACTACCTCTTCCCCTACTGTATTTATTTATTTATTTTGCTCCTTTGCACCCCATTATTTCTATCTCTACTTTGCACATTCTTCCACTGCAAATCTACCATTCCAGTGTTTTACTTGCTATATTGTATTTACTTTGCCACCATGGCCTTTTTTGCCTTTACCTCCCTTATCTCACTTCATTTGCATATAGACTTATTTTTGTACTGTATTATTGACTGTATGTTTGTTTTACTCCATGTGTAACTCTATGTTGTTGTACGTGTCGAACTGCTTTGCTTTATCTTGGCCAGGTCGCAATTGTAACTTGTACTCAACTTGCCTACCTGGTTAAATAAAGGTGAAATAAATAAATAAAAACTGATGCAGGTTGAGGGTTTAGAGTGTATAGCCTGGAGGATGCCTTGGGGGGGGCTGTGTAAAATCCACTCACTTCATCTCTCTCCACTCACTTAACCTCCTGCATGTATAATGACAGAATAAAATGTCAACAGATGCTTCTCCAATATGTAAATGATCCCCCTCAAAGCAGTTCCCACTGCTGTGATAGGAGGAGTAATGGAATGGGACTCCTCCTCCTGTACTGTGGGGGAGTTGATCAAACAGAAAACATGCAACCGTTTTCCAATGTGTATGTGTTGTATCATCTCATGCAGGTATATGTACAGTACAGTATGTGTGTCTTATTACAGCCTCAGTGTACTAACCAGCGCAGTGGGATACTTGTCAATGAGGCAGAGGGCATGCTGGGAATTGATTTAAAGGGAACATGAGACGGTGCTAAAGAGAGACCCCTCATCTCTGCCTGCAGTGTGTTACCTGTTAGGCTAAATGTAGTCCAGACACATGTCTGTGCACAGGGTTTACACTTCCATCTAAATGTAGTCCAGACACATGTCTGTGCACAGGGTTTACACTTCCATCTAAATGTAGTCCAGACACATGTCTGTGCACAGGGTTTACACTTCCATCTAAATGTAGTCCAGACACATGTCTGTGCACAGGGTTTACACTTCCATCTAAATGTAGTCCAGACACATGTCTGTGCACAGGGTTTACACTTCCATCTAAATGTAGTCCAGACAAATGGCTGTGCACAGGGTTTACACTTCCATCTAAATGTAGTCCAGACACATGTCTGGGCACAGGGTTTACACTTCCATCTAAATGTAGTCCAGACACATGTCTGGGCACAGGGTTTACACTTCCATCTAAATGTAGTCTTTAGTGGACATGGTTGCTTTAGGGAGGTTTATGCTCATACAAGAGGTGTTCTCCTGCTCTATATCCCCATTTTACCTCCTCCTACCTCCTAACTCGGCCTAACTCTCATTTTTTAAATTCCCCCTCCCTCCTTCTCTCCCTCTCTCCACCCCTCGCCTCCTCCCTCTCTCCATCCCTCTAACTATTAATTCTGCTAATCTTTCCTTGCTCGGGTCTGCAGGGGACTTTCCCTGAGTCATCTGCGTAGCTGAGTGCAGGATTAGTAGTGATTTCCAATGCAGACAGGTTCCCCATCCCAGGGTTTAATATCGCCCACTCACAGCTCGACACTCGGCAGCTAAATGAATTCCACCCCAAGCTGAGGTATTAGAGATGCAAAATGCAAAAGGGGACTGAGAATGTGTGTGTGTGTGTGTGTGTGTGCGTGTACGTGTGCGCGCGTGTGTGTGTGTGTGACAGAGAGAGAGAGAGAGAGAGAGAGAGATTGCAATTACTGTACGTGAACTTGCATTGGAGTGTGTGTGAGTGTTTGTATGAGAGAGAGATGTGTGATTGTGGCTAGAGAGACAGAATGTGGACGTGTGTGGCTGTATGATAATGTATTGGAAGAGATTGTAATCTTGGGTAATAGGGCATTTCCACTTTTCCGCACCTGCAGAGGAAAGCTTTGTGTTTACTTTTCAAATGAAACATTTGCCAGGTTCTCGGTTAGCATTCTGTGTGTTGTTAATTGATTTCCTCCGATGCTGTGTACCTTCCTTTTGTCTGACTCTCTGATGAACGCGCAGGACTTTTTAATGAAGCCCCAAGCGTACGAAGATGTCTCCTGGGAAATGGAGTTCTGCTCCGTGTGTTTTTCTCCGCTGCCTGCAATCACACAACCATTTTACCTCACAACAGAGCAAGAGGGAACGCTGGAACATTATCATGGCAGGCAGGCAGGCTTGGTGTGTGTGTGTGTGTGTGTGTGTGTGTGTGTGTGTGTGTGTGTGTGTGTGTGTGTGTGTGTGTGTGTGTGTGTGTGTGTGTGTGTGTGTGTGTGTGTGTGTGTGTATCTGACAGGGCTATACAACTGACAGATGCGGGCGTTTCAGCTGACTCCAGTGGCGGTGCTTTCAGAGAGGAGAATTAGCGCAGGGTCTCATTCAGGGTTATGCTGATTCACTCAGTTTACGGTCTGCTGTCTGAGAGTGCAACGTCTCAGTGCTCTCTCTCTCTCTCTCTCTCTCTCTCTCTCTCTCTCTCTCTCTCTCTCTCTCTCTCTCTCTCTCTCACACTCTCACTCACACACACACTCACTCTCTCTCTCTCTCTCTCTCTCACACACACACCATGTCATTCTGAGAGACTGCACTTCTGTCATATGTCACAAGCTTTGTTTCACACAGGCCTCAAGGCTTATTATGCGTACTCACGCACAACACACACACACACACAGTACCCAGATGGGAGTTGTGCAGTGTGTGTGTATGCATGTTTTATGTGTATGTGCATGCATGATTTATGTGTGTGTGTATGCATGTTTTATGTGTGTGTGTATGCATGTTTTATGTGTGTGTGTATGCATGATTTATGTGTGTTTGTATGCATGTTTTATGTGTGTGTGTATGCATGATTTATGTGTGTGTGTATGCATGTTTTATGTGTGTGTGCATGCATGATTTATGTGTGTTTGTATGCATGTTTTATGTGTGTGTGTATGCATGATTTATGTGTGTGTGTATGCATGTTTTATGTGTGTGTGTGTGTGTGTGTGTATGCATGTTTTATGTGTGTGTGTATGCATGATTTATGTGTGTGTGTATGCATGATTTATGTGTGTGTGTATGCATGTTTTATGTGTGTGTGTATGCATGTTTTATGTGTGTGTGTATGCATGATTTATGTGTGTGTGTATGCATGTTTTATGTGTGTGTGCATGCATGATTTATGTGTGTTTGTATGCATGTTTTATGTGTGTGTGTATGCATGATTTATGTGTGTGTGTATGCATGTTTTATGTGTGTGTGCATGCATGATTTATGTGTGTGTGTATGCATGTTTTATGTGTGTGTGTATGCATGATTTATGTGTGTGTGTATGCATGTTTTATGTGTGTGTGTATGCATGATTTATGTGTGTGTGTATGCATGTTTTATGTCTGTGTGTATGCATGATTTATGTGTGTGTGTATGCATGTTTTATGTGTGTGTGTATGCATGTTTTATGTGTGTGTGTATGCATGTTTTATGTGTGTGTGTGTGTGTGTGTGTGTGTGTGTGTATGCATGTTTTATGTGTATGCATGTTTTGTGTGTGTGTGTGTGTGTGTGTGTGTGTGTGTGTGTATGCATGTTTCATGTGTATGCATGTTTTGTGTGTGTGTTTGTGTGTGTGTGTGTGTATGTGTGTGCATGTTTTATGTGTGTGTGTGCCCACCCCACTGTGTATTATCAACCAGACCCGTAATGAGGCTAGTTTGCTGCTCAGTGAATTCCAGCGTGTGATATCGAGGTCGCATCCCCACTTAGGCTGGCATTCATCCCTGTCCGCCTACCCAGGGCTCTGATTGGTGGGTTGGGCCGCGCCGTGCGCCAGGGTAAATATTGGCACTGGCTAGGCTGTTAGCTCTGACAGCAGAATGTCTAAAGCTGGAGTGATGGCTGCTGTGACTGTCCGGGTGCTCTCTCTCTCTCCCTCTCTCTCTCTCTCTCTCTCTCTCTGTCTCTCTCTCTCTCTCTCTCTCTCTCTCTCTCTCTCTCTTTCTTTCTTCATCTCTCTGTCTCTCTCTGCCTTTCTTTCTGTCTCTCTCTCTCTCTGTCTGTCAATTCAATTCAATTCAAGGGCTTTATTGGCATGGGAAACATGTGTTAACATTGCCAAAGCAAGTGAGGTAGACAACATACAAAGTGAATATGTCTCTGTCTCTCTTTCTCCGTGTGTCTCTCTCTCTCTCTTTCTCTGTGTCTCTCTCTCTGTCTCTGTCTCTCTCTCTCTCTCTCTCTCTGTCTCTGTCTCTCTCTGTCTCTGTCTCTGTCTCTCTCTCTGTCTCTCTCTCTCTCTGTCTTTCTTTCTCTCTCTCTCTCTCTCTCTCTCTGTCTTTCTTTCTTCTCTCTCTGTCTCTGTCTCTGTCTCTGTCTCTCAAGGGCTTTATTCTCTCTCTCTCAATATGTCTCTGTCTCTCTTTCTCGTGTGTCTCTCTCTCTCTCTCTCTCTCTCTCTCTCTCTCTCTCTCTCTCTCTCTCTCTCTGTCTCTCTCTCTCTCTCTCTCTGTCTCTCTCTCTCTCTCTCTGTCTCTCTCTCTCTCTCTCTCTCTGTCTTTCTCTCTCTCTCTCTCTCTCTCTCTCTCTCTCTCTCTCTCTCTCTCTCTCTCTCTGTCTTTCTTTCTGTCTCTCTCTCTCTGTCTGTCTGTCTGTCTGTCTGTCTGTCTGTCTGTCTGTCTGTCTGTCTGTCTGTCTGTCTGTCTGTCTGTCTGTCTGTCTGTCTGTCTGTCTGTCTGTCTGTCTGTCTGTCTCTTAATTCAACTCAAGGGGCTTTATTGGCATGGGAAACATGTGTTAACATTGCCAAAGTAAGTGAGGTAGATAATATACAAAAGTTAAATAAACAATTAAAATGAACAGTAAACATTACACATACCGAAGTTTCAAAACAATAAAGACATTACAAATGTCATATTAGAGTGTTGTAACAATGTACACATGGTTAAAGTACACAAGGGAAAATAAATAAGCATAAATATGGGTTGTATTTACAATGGTGTTTGTTCATCACTGGTTGCCCTTTTCTTGTGGCAACAGGTCACAAATCTTGCTGCTGTGATGGCACACTGTGGAATTTCCCCCAGTAGATATGGGAGTTTATCAAAATTCTGTGTAATCTGAGGGAAATATGTCTCTCTAATGTGGTCATACATTGGGCAGGAGGCTAGGAAGTGCAGCTCAGTTTCCACCTGATTTTGTGGGCAGTGAGCACATAGCCTGTCTTCTCTTGAGAGCCAGGTCTGCCTACGGCGGCCTTCCTCAATAGCAAGGCTATGCTCACTGAGTCTGTACAGAGTCAAAGCTTTCCTTAAGTTTGGGTCAGTCACAGTGGTCAGGTATTCTGCCACTGTGTACTCTCTGTTTAAGGCCAAATAGCATTCTAGTTTGCTCTGTTTTTTTGTTAATTCTTTCCAATGTGTCAAGTAATTATCTTTTTGTTTTCTCATGATTTGGTTGGGTCTAATTGTGCTGTTGTCCTGGGGCTCTGTGGGGTGTGTTTGTGTTTGTGAACAGAGCCCCAGGACCAGCTTGCTTAGGAGACTCTTCTCCAGGTTCATCTCTCTGTAGGTGATGGCTTTGTTGTGGAAGGTTTGGGATTCGCTTCCTTTTAGGTGGTTGTAGAATTTAACGGCTCTTTTCTGGATTTTGATAATTAGTGGGTATCGCCCTAATTCTGCTCTGCATGCATTATTTGGTGTTCTACGTTTTACATGGAGGATATTTTGGCAGAATTCTGCATGCAGAGTTTCAATTTGGTGTTTGTCCCATTTTGTGAAGTCTTGGTTTGGTGGGCGGACCCCAGACCTCACAGCCATAAAGGGCAATGGGCTCTATGACTGATTCAAGTATTTTTAGCCAGATCCTAATTGGTATGTTGAAATTTATGTTCCTTTTGATGGCATAGAATGCCCTTCTTTCATTGTCTCTCAGATCGTTCACAGCTTTGTGGAAGTTACCTGTGGCGCTGATGTTTAGGCCAAGGTATGTATAGTTTTTTGTGTGCTTTAGGGCAACAGTGTCTAGATGGAATTTGTATTTGTGGTCCTGGCGACTGGACCTTTTTTGGAACACCATTATTTTGGTCTTACTGAGATTTACTGTCAGGGCCCAGGTCTGACAGAATCTGTGCAGAAGATCTAGGTGCTGCTGTAGGCCCTCCTTGGTTGGTGACAGAAGCACCAGATCATCAGCAAACAGTAGACATTTGACTTCGGATTCTAGTAGGGTGAGGCCGGGTGCTGCAGACTTTTCTAGTGCCCGCGCCAATTCGTTGATATATATGTTGAAGAGGGTGGAGCTTAAGCTGCATCCCTGTTTCACCCCACGACCCTGTGTGAAGAAATGTGTGTGTTTTTTGCCAATTTTAACTGCACACTTGTTATTTGTGTACATGGATTTTATAATGTCATATGTTTTACCCCCAACACCACTTTCCATCAATTTGTATAGCCGACCCTCATGCCAAATTGAGTCTAAGGCTTTTTTTAAATCAACAAAGCATGAGAAGACTTTGCCTTTGTTTTGGTTTGTTTGTTTGTCAATTAGGGTGTGTAGGGTGAATACATGGTCTGTTGTACGGTAATTTGGTAAAAAGCCAATTTGACATTTGCTCAGTACATTGTTTTCATTGAGGAAATGTACGAGTCTGCTGTTAATGATAATGCAGAGGATTTTCCCAAGGCTACTGTTGACGCATATTCCTTTGATAGTTATTGGGGTCAAATTTGTCTCCACTTTTGTGGATTGGGGTGATCAATCCTTGGTTCCAAATATTGGGGAAGATGCCAGAGCTAAGTATGATGTTAAAGAGTTTTAGTATAGCCAATTGGAATTTGTTGTCTGTATATTTGATCATTTCATTAAGGATACCATCAACACCACAGGCCTTTTTGGGTTGGAGGGTTTTTACTTTGTCCTGTAACTCATTCAAGGTAATTGGAGAATCCAGTGTGTTCTGGTAGTCTTTAATAGTTGATTCTAATATTTGTATTTGATCATGTATATGTTTTTGCTCTTTATTCTTTGTTATAGAGCCAAAAAGATTGGAGAAGTGGTTTACCCATACATCTCCATTTTGGATAGATAATTCTTTGTGTTGTTGTTTGTTTAGTGTTTTCCAATTTTTCCAGAAGTGGTTACAGTCTATGGATTCTTCAATTACATTGAGCTGATTTCTGACATGCTGTTCCTTCTTTTTCGTAGTGTATTTCTGTATTGTTTTAGTGATTCACCATAGTGAAGGCTTAGACTCAGGTTTTCCAGATCTCTATGTTTTTGGTTGGACAGGTTCCTCTATTTCTTTCTTAGATTTTTGCATTCTTCATCAAACCATTTGTCATTGTTGTTCATTTTCTTCGGTTTTCTATTTGAGATTTTTAGATTTGATCGGGAAGCTGAGAGGTCAAATATACTGTTAAGATTTTCTACTGCCAAGTTTACACCTTCACTTTTGCAGTGGAAAGTGTTTCCCCAGGACATTGTCTAAAAGGGATTGAATTTGTTGTTGCCTAATTGTTTTTTGGTAGGTTTCCAAACTGCATTCTTTCCATCTATAGCATTTCTTAATTCTTACTCAGTTCCTTTGGCTTTGATGCCTCATGATTGAGTATTGCTCTGTTCAAGTAGACTGATTTTGCTGTGGTCTGATAGGGGTGTCAGTGGGCTGACTGTCTCTGCCTGTCTGTCTGTCTGTCTGTCTGTCTGTCTGTCTGTCTGTCTGTCTGTCTGTCTGTCTCTGTCTGTCTCTCTGTCTCTCTGTCTCTCTGTCTCTCTGTCTCTCTCTCTCTTTTTTTCTCTGTCTCTGTCTGACACTCAGGAGGATACTGTAAATCAGCAGACAGCCTTTAAATAGCTGGCCGCTAGCTCTCTCCCATTTAGTCTCCCTCGGTTTCAATCACTCTCTCCTCCTCTCTGTCTGCATCAAATCATTCTATCACATCTGTATTTTTAACACTGTATTTTCTGCCTCCTCTCTTTTTTCAACCTGTTCTCACGTTCTGTCTCTCTCTCTTAAGCTGATTTTCTCCGGTGTAGTTTTCTCAGAATATCTCCTGGTGTGATTTACTTTCCTACCTTCTGTCTGGGTTTGTAGGGGAACTGCAATGGTGTGGAAGGAATGAAAGAGCCCTGTTTGCCCTGTGCTAATACACACACACAGACACATACACACACACACACACACACCTACACATTCACACACACATACACAGGGGTGTGAGACAGCATTGGGGTGGGAGATGGGGTTTGTTCAGTCTTAGGTGTGTGTGTTTGGGGAGGTAAGGGATTGTAAGGAAGCAGCCATGTTATATTTCCTGTGGAAAAACAGGTTACTGTGGGACTGGAGAGGGGGGATTCTTGGCTAGAATTCTAGGACTTCTTGAACTCTGGATAACTGAAAAGCACGTCATTTTCTTGGGTGTGTTTGTGTGTCGCTGGCCTGCTTTTCTCTCTCTCTGTGTGTGTGTGTGTGTGTGTGTGTGTGTGTGTGTGTGTGTGTGGACGTGCTGTTAAAGCCATCAGACTCCTCCAACTAAGGGAGTGGCTCATCACTATGTTTACCTCAAACTGTCAGGACAGTCATCTGTCTTCCGTCTCCACGGCGACCAGGGACGTCTTAACCATAAACAGGAAGTGTATGAGCGGCCAATGAGAGCTTCCTGTTCTAGCGAGGGGCTACTACGTGTCGTTTTCTTCTTGAATCCCGTCCAGGGAAAACACTAGAGAAGCACATTGGTCTCAGAGTAGTGAATGTCTTGGAGAGTCTTGGTGAGCAGAACGTCTTATTCATGTATGTATTTACTCTGCAGCACTGGACTGGAGATGATTGAGTGGGAGATAATTGAAAGATAGCTCTCCCCCCCCCCCACACATTCCGGCTCCCCTCCTCTCCTTCCTCTTTCTTCTCTCCTTCCCTGTACGACATCTCTCCCTTCCCCCTCTTTACTTCTACCAACTCCCCTCCCTTTCCCTGCCTCCCCTCCTCACTCATACCTTTCTCTACCTTCTCTCCGTCCCCCCACCCACTCCTCTCTCCCTCATCTTCACCCCCTTCTTCTCTTTGACCTTTCATCCCCATCTTTCTGCCCCCCCCTTTCCCTCTCCCTCTCGCTCCCCTTTACCCCATCCCTTCTCCCCCAGTATGGGTTACTGTATCCTGGTGGCCCATGGCCTGGGGAGGTTGTGTTCTGTGGTGGGTCGCTGGGGCACCACGGCCCTGACCGTCTCCACGCTGCTGCTCCTCCTGCTCTTCTCCTGGAAGACCGTTCAGCAGAACGACATCTGGCTGTCCCGGGAGGCCCTCTTCAGGTCAGTGGTATGGGGTGAGTGGTGGGTGGGATGGGGTGTGTATGTGTGTGCGTGTCAGACCCTGGATTAATGGAATGGCTTGAGTTATTCATCACCAGTAGCACATTAGGGAGGCTCGCTCTTTCCACACACATTTTCTCTTCCTCTCTCCCACTATTTCCCCTTCCTCTCTCCTTCCTTCCACACTCTCTCATTTCCATGTTGTTTTACAAGCCAGATTAATGGGTGTGAATATAAAGCTGTTTATTAGAACATGGCAAAGTCAGATTGCATGCTAATCTCTCACACACACACACACACAGGTGCATGCAAGCACACTCCTGACCCCATCTACAGTATATGTCCTCGGCAGATGCTGTCTCTCTCCCAGACTCGGCCGCATGCTGTTTATCGATCAGTTTATCTGTCCATTCCTCTTTCTGTCTGCCTCGCTAACAGATAAGGACAGGCTGCTAAAACACCTAATTTCATCCCCCCATCCATCCCTCCCTACCTACCTCCATCTCTCCCTACTTCCATCCATCCCTCCCTACCTCTATCCATCCCCCTACCTCCATCCATCTCTCCCTACCTCCATCCATCCCTCCCTCCCTCTCTACCTCCATCCGTCCCTCCCTACCCCATCCCTCACTCCCTACCCCAACCCTCTCTCCCAACCCCCATCCCTCAATCCCTACCCCATCCCTCACTCCCTACCCCATCCCTGCCTACCTCCATCCCTCTCTACCTCCATCCCTCCCTACCTCCATCCCTCCCTACCCCATCCCTTCCTCCCTACCTCCATCCCTCTCTACCTCTATCCCTCCCTACCTCCCTGCATACCTCCATCCCTCCCTACCCCATCCCTCACTCCCTACCTCCATCCCTCACTCCCTACCCCCATCCTCCTCCCTACCCCATCCCTCACACCCTACCCCATCCCTCACTCCCTACCCCATCCCTGCCTACCTCCATCCCTCTCTACCTCTATCCCTCCCTACCTCCCTGCCTACCTCCATCCCTCCCTACCCCATCCCTCACTCCCTACCCCATCCCTCACTCCCTACCCCATCCCCTGCCTACCTCCATCCCTCACTCCATACCTCCATCCCTCCCTACCCCATCCCTCACTCCCTACCCCATCCCTGCCTACCTCCATCCCTCACTCCCTACCTCCATCCCTCTCTACCTCTATCCCTCCCTACCTCCCTGCCTACCTCCATCCCTCCCTACCCCATCCCTCCTCCCTACCTCCATCCCTCCTTCCATCCATCCATCACTCTCTACCTCCATCCCTCCCTACCCCATCCCTCACTCCCTACCCCATCCCTCCTCCCTACCCCATCCCTGCCTACCTCCATCCCTCCTCCCATACCTCCATCCCTCCCTACCCCATCCCTCCTCCCTACCCCCATCCCTGCCTACCTCCATCCCTCCTCCCTACCTCCATCCCTCTACCTCTATCCCTCCCTACCTCCCTCCCTACCTCCATCCCTCCCTACCCCATCCCTCCTCCCTACCTCCATCCCTCCTTCCATCCATCCATCCTCTCTACCTCCATCCCTCCCTACCCCATCCCTGCCTCCATCCCTCCCTCCCTACCTACCTCCATCCCTCCCTCCCTCCCTACCTCTCTCCCTATCTCCATCCCTCCCTCCCCCCCCCATCCCTCCCTCCCTACCTCATCCCTCTCTACCTCTATCCCTCCTTCCATACCTCCCTACCTCCATCCCTCCCTACCTCCCTCCCTCCCTACGCCCATCCTCCCCCTACCCCCATCCCTCCCTCCCTACCTCCATCCTACCTACCTCCCCTCCCTACCTCCATCCCTCCCTCCCCCCCATCCCTCCTCCCTACCCCCCCATCCCTCCCTACCTCCATCCCTCCCTCCCCATCCCTCCTCCCTACCCCCATCCCTCCCTACCTCCATCCCTCTCTACCTCTATCCCTCCCTACCTCCATCCCTCCCTACCTCCCTACACCCATCCCTCCCTCCCCATCCCCATCCCTCCCCCCTAACTCCATCCCTCCCTCCCTACCTCCATCCCTCCCTACCTCCATTCCTCTCTACCTCCATCTATCCCTCCCTACCTCCATCCATCCCTCTCTACCTCAATCTATCCCTCTCTACCTCCATCTATGCCTTTCTACCTCCATCTATCCTCCATCTATCCCTCTCTATCCCATCCCCCACTCCCTACCCACATCCCTCCCTAACTCCATCCCTCCCTACCTCCATCCCTCCATCCATCCCCCTACCTCCATCCATCTCTCCCTACCTCCCTCCCTACCTCCATCCCTCCCTACCTCCATCCCTCCCTACCGCCCTCCCTACTCCCTACCTCCATCCCTCCCTCCCTACCTCCATCCCTCCCTCCCTACCTCCATCCCTCCCTACCTCCATCCCTCCCTACCTTCATCCCTCCCTATCTCCATCCCTCCCTACCTCCATCCCTCCCTCCCCATCCCTCCATCCCTCCATCCCTCCTACCTCCATCCCTCCCTACCTCCCTCCCTCCCTACCTACCTCCTTCCCTACCTACCTCTATCCCTCCCTACCTCCATCCCTCCCTACCTCCATCCCTCCCTACCTCCCTCCCTACCTACCTCCTTCCCTACCTACCTCCATCCCTACCTACCTCCATCCCTCCCTACCTCCATCCCTCCCTACCTCCATCCCTACCTACCTCCATCCCTACCTACCTCCATCCCTCCCTACCTCCATCCCTCCCTACCTCCATCCCTACCTACCTCCATCCCTCCTCCCTCCCTACCTCCATCCCTCCCTACCTCCATCCCTCCCTACCTCCATCCCTCCCTACCTCCATCTCTCATTCTGGAATCTGTTTCTGGCTGGCGCTGAAGAGGCACACGTTAGTTTGCAATTTCGTAATGTGAAAACTGTTGCACTGGTATTTTCTAGCCCTAATGCCAGGTTAGGCAATTTACTTGTCTAACATCAGCTAGCTTGCGTTGCCGTGGGAGGGGTGGTAATAAAAACAGCTCAGCCTATCCAGCCATGACATAGTGCCTTTTGCGCCGGTGAATCTCGTAGTTAGAAACTATTGGTTTCCATCCAAAACCAAGCAGAGCCTCCACTTAATCAAGGCTGGTTTAGCAGCATCTCATATGTGTATCTTTTTATCCTGACCATTTGCCAGATAGTGAATGAATAAAGGGGTTTAAAATGGTCTACTGAAAGTGCTTCGAAATATTTGAGACATTTTAGCCCTCATGCTTTTTATTATTCATAATTCACATATCTGCATAATTCATTTAACTTGTTCGAGTAGGCTATTCATCTCCATTTTCAAAGAGCGACCCTCGTCCGATTACCAAAGAAACACCCGTTCAAACTTCAGTCCTCCTATAATGCCATATCAACAGCACATTTTGGGGGGGAAATCTACAAATAGGCAACGATACGATATTAGTATTTTGTATAGACGAGCAAATGCTATGCGTAAAGAGATTTAGGCCTATGTGTGCAAACAGTATCATGGAACGAGAGAAGCGGTTTTACGATATCATGCTTCTGATGTAGAAATATTGTTCTTTTAAAAAACAGATTGCTTTTTTTTTCGGTTCATATGATTAAAGACCAAGCCCTCCATAGGCTACCCTTAACTTAGACCTAGGCTACTAACGAAAGTAGCCTATCCATAGAAGGTTATCTATTATACTTCACATCCTAAAACATACACACAAATGCTTACCTGCGTATTTCATTTCACTTGTTCAGGTATCCATCCCCACCTCCAAACAGGGCCTCTCATCCGGGTTACCAGAGACGCGCTTCTCCAAAACATATTTCAATGATTCAGTCCTATAATGCAGTATCAACGGTAGGCCTAGGCTATATTTTGCTTCTTGAGAACGTGCCGCACACATATTCCATTTACAGGAGCCTAGTGTTGTTTTATTGTAGGAGAAGTGCAATGAGGGAAGACGTGGAGGCTCCTTGAAGCCAGTTACAACAATGTTGACTTTCAACACAACAAACATATTGGATTCTTTTTTTTACTGATGCTATCATGCGTTACTGTAGCCTATGCTTTTTATTCAACTGTAGTATCAATCCACAATGGACCAGGACAAGCAAATTCAGTGCTCCAAGTCAAATTGCAGTTGATGACCAAAGACCATCAATAACCTATAGAACTTGAGACAAACGCAGTAAAGGGCGACTACACTTCCTGATTTGGCCTTGTTTTGAGGATTTCTCATTAAGAAACGCTAGCGTCCGTGACTGAAGCCAAACGAGTGTTGTCTTGGGGGTGTGGTTTGATGTAGGCGTGCTATGTTTGCATATCCTGGCAGGTACTGTTGTTTGTCCCTCCTGAGTCACTGTAACAACATAGCCACTTCCTCCAAATAGTAACTTCCTTAAAATAGTCAGAACTAATCTAAGATAAATTAAGAAATCTGTCATTAATTTAGACGTTGTTGCCGAAGAGGTCTTAAGTCACATAATTTTACATGTAGCTACGGTTTGTGGTGCGTTATTTCTCAAGTAAAAAAGCGTGCATAAAAAAACTAGTCAGTGCACTGCATATAGTCTATCGAGTCAGGAAAGTCTGGCTGCGCACTCAGGACTGATTTCTGAGAACAATATCATGTCTACAACTTCAAACTATCGTAAATAAGCACAAGTTATACTACTGTTTAACAGTGCCCAAAATCACTTGCTAGCTAGTGCAAGCACACATCTGTTTCACTGCCTCTCCTACTTATTCCTCATCCTCTCTCTCGCTCCCTCTACAGGTCTGGCATCCAGACGCTGCCTCACAACGCCAAGGTTCACTACAACTATGCCAACTTCCTGAAAGACAGAGGGCGCCACCAGGAGGCCATCCACCACTACAAAACTGCTCTCAGGTCAGTTATAGTGTCCATAATGTCAGAGCTTTTGCTGTTTACACCACTACAAATCTGCTCTAAAGTCAGTCTCAGTGTCCAATAAAGTAAAACTACAGTAATATGAGGGGGTTTACGTGTTTCATCCTGATCACCATGTCAATGGGACACAGTCCCGACAAACCACAGTCATTCCTCAACCACAATAACACCATCAGCTTTCAACGTTGAGGGATTCGGTCATTCTGCCAAAACCACATGTTTGGAACCTCAGGCGGCCTCAGTCACTCCAGGACCTGGAAGATAAAGTGTTCAAGTTACAGTCAAAATTACAGTTGAGGTAAGAAAACCCACTGAGAAACGGTCAGAAAGTTTGGCTCCAAACCTCAATCAGCAAGCGGTCATGAAACGGTCAGGTAGGTCTCAATGGAGAACAGTTCAGCCCTTCGTCCATGCACCAGGACAAACAGAGGACATCTTTCTTCATATGGCATGTCGTCCCTATAGTGTCTAGACTGTACCTCCAGGCCTTAAGTAACTAGAATGAATTACTTTAAGTAGGAGAGACGTTATTGATTGTCTTAGGTTGATGGTCCGCCCACTCAATTAATTACAAAACACTCTTTTATTAAATCAGAGGAACTCTGTTTGCTGCACATAAATGCATAAAGGCGCACCTACGCTCTCTTGCTTGCACACACACACACACACACACACACACACACACACACACACACACACACACACACACACACACACACACACACACACACACACACACCACACAGACACAGACACAGACAGACAGAGACAGACACACACACACACACACACACACACACACACACACACACACACACACACACCACACAGACACAGACAGACACAGAGACAGGCACACACACACACACTAGATTGCATATTCTCAAGCATGTAATGGCCTTGTCTCAGCTCGATGCTTTCACCCCATTCATCTCAGTGAGATACACACACGCAGCACTGTACCTAATGAAAGAGGGGATCCATTTGTTCTGCCTGTCACTGGCCCTGGCTCCTACAGACCCAGAAGGCTATATATTTATCCCCCAGTCCAGCTTTCCCTTTTTCTCGTCCCCCACTCCCCCCACCCTCCCCTTCTTCTTGAGTCATAACTGATTATCCTTACAGTGCTCTGTCATTTTGTTTATGTGTGGTTGTGAGTGTGTGTGAGAGTTGTTTGTCTCAGTCATTAGTATTTGACTGAGCAAGGAAATCATGCTGTGTGTCTTCTACTACTGTATCTGAGTCTCTCTTCCCTCCTCCTCTCTCCCCTCCTCCTCTCGCCTCCCTCCTCTCGCCTCTCTCCCCCCTCCTCTCTCCCCTCTTCCTTTCTCCTCTCTCCCAGTTTACCAGGGGCTGGCTAGAGCCAGTTTGACTTATTTGGACAGAAGGGTTTAGGTCCAGTGGGATCATTCTTTTCTCTTTCTGCAGTTTGTTCTTTTTACCTTTCCATTCCCCCTGGCAGAGATGTAGAGGCTCACTGAAGGATGCTCCGTGAGCCGGCTTAGCTAGAGTGTGTGTGTGTGTGTATAGGGATGCATATCTCAGACCTCCCTCAGTTCCATTCCCCCCTTCTATATTCCTCATCCCACTAGCCATCCATCTCCATCCTCCGAATACCCCATAATTTCATCCCCTATCCGTCCATCTCCATTCTCCGAATACCCCATCATTTCATCCCCCTATCCATCCATCTCCATCCTCCGAATACCCCATCATTTCATCCCCCTATCCGTCCATCTCCATCCTCCGAATACCCCATCATTTCATCCCCTATCCATCCATCTCCATCCTCCGAATACCCCATAATTTCATCATATCCCCTATCATCCATCTCCATCCTCCGAATATTTCCCCATAATTTCATCCCCCTATCTGTCCATCTCCATCCTCCGAATACCCCATAATACCCCTATAATTTCATACCCCATAATTTCATCCCCCTATCCGTCCATCTCCATCCTCCGAATACCCCATCATTTCATCCCCCTTCCCCTTTTCCTATCTCTGACAAGCAGAAGTGTGCTCCCCCCTCGCTCTCTTTCTCCCTCTCTCTCTTTTTTCCTGTTCCCCTCGAATGCCTTCTCCTGCCTGCATCTACGTATAGCAACAGGATGCTGCAGGTGTGCTGTTGTAATCCTGTCCAGAACCCTTCGCTCCTTTTATCCCACTCCAAACCACATGACTCTCTATACAGAGGCTGCTCTGAAATGGTACCCTTTTCTTTATATAGTCCACTACCTTCGACAGTTCCCATCGGGTTCTGTCAAAGTTAGTGTACTGTATAGGGAATAGTCAGAAATACTTGAAGAAATGAGGAGATGGTAAACTCCATTCTATTCTTATTAACGGTCATTGTATATGTTGCTTGTATGTTGTCAATGGGCCGCACTGGGCATTCTGGACAAATGGGAGTCAAGTGGGAGTCTAGCTCAAAAATGTGCATGAATTATGTGAACGAGAAACACAGCATTACAAATATTACCAAGATGTGAATTAATGAACTTGTTCTCTTCAATACCATATAGCTTTTAAATCGTGACATTACGTAGGTAGAAGGGATTGTGTGACGCTTAACTCAGCAACTGCGTGACGCTGCATGACAACGTGAACACGATTGGTCTACAGTCTGCTGGGCGAGGCATTATACGTTACATTATACATTCATTGACCAATGACATTACCATCTCCTCCTTTCTTCAAGTACTTCTGGAATAGGGTGCTTTTTTTATCAGACACTGACAAACTTTAACCCCCAGGCACTTTACTTCCACTTTCAATTATTTTTGTAGGTAATTTTTCTTGTTTTTCATTTGGGCTAAAAGGTGATGAGAGAGAGGCGATGTTGTTATACCCTGGAGTTGTGGGTTTTGTTGCATTCTTTCGAGGTTGTTTTATTAGTTTGTTTTTCAGGTTTTGTGTTCTGGTCCCCTGCTAAGACATTAGATTGGGTGATGGTGTGTGTGTGGGGATCAATAGTGTGCTTACGTCAGTGTGCGGGCCACTAAGTTCACACTGCTTCCTTTTGAGGCAGTGTCACACTGAAAGGCGAGGTAAACTGTGATTAGCCAATGGAAAGGAGACTAAGTTGCCATGTAAATGGACACGGTTGCCATGGCGTTGTTTCACCTCTTGCCCCCGGGGTTGTGATGGGTGTCTCTCATAGTTATGCCACTAATAATACAAATGGGTTGCAATTGCATGCCACCTTTGACCCGATCCTTTCTTAAAGCACTCAATGCTCTAAAAGAGCATTCATGCCTTATTCAGATGCTCTATAAGAGCGTTTCATGCCTTATTCAGATGCTCTAAAAGAGTGTTTCATGCCTTATTCAGATGCTCTAAAAGAGCATTCATGCCTCATTCAGATGCTCTAAAAGAGTGTTTCATGCATTATTCAGATGCTCTAGAATGATTGATTTACAGAAGCCATTTGGGGTACGATAACCGTTATCAGGATAACAACCACTCATCCTAATGACGGTATCATGGGGGTCATGTCGTCTTCTTGTAGCGCTATGGGGTCATGTAAGGATACATGAGAAGGGTCACATGTCCCCAAAGTGCTAAATTGTTTCCTATCGCCGTCACTGATTTCAAGGACCAGACCGATCAGGCACCTTTTCAACCATTAGCGGTCATCACAAAATGTGATGAAGGAAGAATGTTTTCTTCCAGATTGGAACTTGAAGATACCTGTTTTTTTTTTCCTCCTCTACCTGAACTACTTTCCTGCTCTCCTCCTCCCTTCCCCCTCCTCTAACCTCTCCAGGTTGTACCCTCGCCATGCCAGTGCCATGAACAACCTGGGTACTCTGACACGCCACCCAGAGGATGCCGAGCACTACTACAGGACCGCCCTGGACACCAACCCCCAGCACAACAGAGCCCTGTTCAACCTGGGAAACCTGCTCAAGTAGGATATACGCACACACACCTGCATGCATATGCACACACATGCATGGACACACGACATGTGTGCACACACACACACATTGTGCATGCACTCAGAGGCCTCGGCACAAGGCTCGCACCCCATTCATTTCATTCGTACACACACACACACACGCACAAACACACACACTTTCCCTGCAGCTCACATAACGAGTGACACACAGTGCACTACCTGAGGTTAAATAGCTTACATTAGCAGAATGTTCTTTCTCGCCAAGTCATAGTGCTGAGGGGAAATAGTTTAGACACGCAGTGGCGAGCTGTTCTGCTTGTTGCTCAATAGGGCTGTGTGTGTGTGTGTGTGTGTGTGTGTGTGTGCGTGGTTGTCATATCATCGACACTGCTCTGCTCTACTCATCCCTGTCACTCTGGCAGAAAGCTGATTGGAAAAACATTTGTTTAACACACAGATAAACAGAGCACTCATGAAATCACTGGGTTGACACAAAGAGGAGGGGCTGCGGGGGGCTCGTTAGAACAACAAAACACTTTCATACGCACACACACACACACACACACACACACACACACACACACACACACACACACACACACACACACACACACACACACACACACACACACACACACACACACACACACACCAGGACAGACACACCAGCGCAGCAGACTTGGCATTAGCCGGGACAGTGGGAGATTTCTGTTACTGTTTGTTTACTGTCTGCATTATTGCCCCCAGCTACTCTCTTCTCATTGATGGGTGTGTACGGTGTTTGTAGTACACACACAGCAGCATTCCTGCTTGCCTGGCTGGCTCTAATGGAGAAACACGGCAATAATGGCAACACAAATTAACTCCATTATTGAGCTACAGATCCATCAACATCAACATTGATGGGAGTGTAAAGTGTTTATAACACACGCTAGCCTGGCTAGCTCTAATGTAGAAACACAAATTAACTTCATTATTGCGCTACAGATCCATCAGGTCTATATTTTCAATTACGACCTGTGAACATACAGCCTCGGGCCTAGAGACAGACCCAACATGGGTTCCCATTACTCCTGCTGGGCCTGACACCGTTTCCAGGTCATCTACTGTATGGATACACAGCGGGTGTGTGTGTGTGTCAGCAGAAAACGGACACAACATAGCCATATGAGGATGATGATATTATTTCAGGTCCCAAGGGAAGAAGGAAGAGGCGGAGGCTCTGTTGAGAGACTCCATTCGGTTCGGTCCACACTTCGCTGACGCCTACTCCAGTCTAGCATCACTTTATGCAGAGCAGGTAATACACACGTACATGCACGCGCACACACACACACACACGCACACACACACACACGCGCACATACACACACACACACACTCACACGCACACACACATGCTTTGCAGGTAATACACACGGCACTCCAGTGATGTCTCAATCTATGCACTGGTTGCATACAAACACAAAAATACACACATTCTCTCACACACATACTTAGCATGCACTCACACACACACACTTTTGTAAGAGAATGTTAGGCAATGTGAGTTCTGCTATATCTACCCTTCCCTTCCCCCTTTTCCATGGATTCAGAATTCAATTAAAATTCGCTGTAGATCGTTATTCTCGCTGCCGGGAACTCCAGTCAGTGCGTCATTACTTTGGCTTGTTCAATTAAACACACTCGCTGACTCCTTAACCTTGTATTACCACAGGTTCTATCTAACCGTATCTCAGCATAGCCACAATTTCACACATATCAGCTCATACTTAATAATTCAATATAACTATTTTATTGATATCGTATTCTTTTTATTATAGAAGCGGTTTGCGGAGGCCAATGAAGTTTATCTGCAAGGCATAGAGAGCTGCCCAGACAGCTCAGACCTGCATAATAACTACGGAGTGTTTCTGGTTGATACCGGTGAGTTCAGTCGGGCTGGTAGGAGAGGAGAGTGTTGATCTGTTTGCAAATAAAGTTTTAGCTTACTCACACCTCTCTCTCTCTCTTACTTACTTACTTCCTGACTTTATTGTCCCCATGGGGAAATGTTGTTGCAGTGTCGTGTAGACATTTAAAGTGGTGTGTAAATGCAAAACAAGATGGACAATACAACTTTCGTAACAGTTAGATACCAATAAAAATGATAATAGTAAGAAATAAGAAATAAAACCTGAAATAAAGAAGAAGAGACTAGCCTGCCGGCCTTACAGAGTCAATAGGAACATCAGCCTGCCGGCCTTACAGAGTCAATAGGAACATCAGCCTGCTGGCCTTACAGAGTCAATAGGAACATCAGCCTGCCGGCCTTACAGAGTCAATAGGAACATCAGCCTGCCGGCCTTACAGAGTCAATAGGAACATCAGCCTGCTGGCCTTACAGAGTCAATAGGAACATCAGCCTTCAGTCAATAGGAACATCAGCCTGCCGGCCTTACAGAGTCAATAGGAACATCAGCCTGCTGGCCTTACAGAGTCAATAGGAACATCAGCCTGCCGGCCTTACAGAGTCAATGGGAACATCAGCCTGCCGGCCTTACAGAGTCAATAGGAACATCAGCCTGCCGGCCTTACAGAGTCAATAGGAACATCAGCCTGCTGGCCTTACAGAGTCAATAGGAACATCAGCCTGCTGGCCTTACAGAGTCAATAGGAACATCAGCCTGCTGGCCTTACAGAGTCAATAGGAACATCAGCCTGCTGGCCTTACAGAGTCAATGGGAACATCAGCCTGCTGGCCTTACAGAGTCAATAGGAACATCAGCCTGCTGGCCTTACAGAGTCAATAGGAACATTAGCCTGCCGGCCTTACAGAGTCAATAGGAACATCAGCCTGCCGGCCTTACAGAGTCAATAGGAACATCAGCCTGCCGGCCTTAGAGAGTCAATAGGAACATCAGCCTGCTGGCCTTACGGAGTCAATAGGAACATTAGCCTGCCGGCCTTACAGAGTCAATGGGAACATCAGCCTGCTGGCCTTACGGAGTCAATAGGAACATCAGCCTGCCGGCCTTACAGAGTCAATAGGAACATCAGCCTGCTGGCCTTACAGAGTCAATAGGAACATCAGCCTGCTGGCCTTACGGAGTCAATAGGAACATCAGCCTGCTGGCCTTACAGAGTCAATAGGAACATCAGCCTGCTGGCCTTACAGAGTCAATGGGAACATCAGCCTGCTGGCCTTACGGAGTCAATGGGAACATCAGCCTGCTGGCCTTACGGAGTCAATAGGAACATCAGCCTGCTGGCCTTACAGAGTCAATAGGAACATCAGCCTGCTGGCCTTACAGAGTCAATAGGAACATCAGCCTGCTGGCCTTACGGAGTCAATAGGAACATCTGCCTGCTGGCCTTACAGAGTCAATAGGAACATTCAGCCCTGGCTATACGGAGTCAATAGGATATCACAGCCTGCTGGCCTTACAGAGTCAATGATTGTCTCAGAGTTCTGCCTTTTCCAATAGGAACATCAGGGTGCCCAATAGGAACATCAGCCTGCTGGCCAGGTAAAGGGGTGACTTGGGTCTAGAGCCTGCTGGCCTTACAGAGTCAATAGGAACATGATTTTGCTGGCCTTGCAGAGGGCCCTGACCTTAAAGATCTCATCCAGGCCTGTCTGTTTGACTCAAAGGTACCTTGCTTGCTGTGGTAATAATCCTTCTCAGCATGTTTCTCTGGCTGACAGTGGCATTACCAAACCAACAAACAATACAAAAAGTTAAAATACTCTCAATGAAAGATTTGTAAAACAGAGTCAGTATAGTAGAGTCTATATTAAAATAACCCAACTGTTTTAGAAAGTACCGCCTCTGTTGGCTCTTTTTGTAGATCAGGTCTGTACATTTACTCCACTGAAGCTTATTGTCCAAAAGGACACAGAGATATTTATATTCCTCTACAATCTCTATATTCTGACCTCTGATAGATGTTGCAGAGGTACAGTAGGTGTTGTACACTTCCTGAAGTCTATGCACATATCTTTGGTCTTATTGTTATTGAGGACCAAGTGTGTTTCATCACACCACTCTACAAAGTCCTCTAGGACCGAGCCATGATGTTCCTCTCTCTCCCTCTCTCTCTCTCTCTCTGTTTCTCTTTCTTTCTCTCACTCTTCTCTCATCAGGAGAAGGCGCGCTGGCGGCAGCCCACTACCAGCATGCTGTGCGTCTCAAGCCGGCGCACTACGTCGCCATGGTAAACTTGGGCCGCCTCCTTCGCTCCTCCAATGAGAACAAGGAGGCGGAGTCTTGGTACAAAAAGTGAGTTAAGAGTTGACAACCAATTTGGGAATATGGGAGAGATTCACAAGTCAAACGAGAGTAACACTAGCCATGTGCCCATTGTCCAGAGAAGAGTGTCATGGATGGAGCTGTCCTGTGGGACCTTGCATGACCTCTTGTTGACCTTCCATTGACCTCTCCCTGACCTTTGACCCCAGGGCCCTGCAGGTGACAAGGAAGGTGGACATCCTGACGCCACTAGGGGCGCTGTACTACAACACAGGACGCTATGAGGAGGCTCTGCAGGTGTACCGCGAAGCGGCTACGCTTCAGCCAGACAGCACCGATATCTGGCTGGCTCTGGTGAGGCACAACACACACACACAGGCACACACACATGCAGGCATGCTGCAGTCATACCACATGCTGCAGTCATACCAGGACAGCACCAACAGATGTCTGGCTCTGAATTGCCCTCCCTCTCCCTCTCCATCTCCCTCTCCCTCTCCCTCTCCCACTCCCACTCCCACTACCTCTCCCTCTACCTCTACCTCTCCCTCTATACAGGCACAAGTGTTAGCCATGGCAGGCCGCTCTAAAGAAGCAGAGAAGATGACTCTGGGCATCATATCTAAGCAGGGGAGCTGCATCGAGTGTTACCGCCTACTGTCTGCCATCTACAGCAAACGAGGCAACTACACAGAGGTGCGTGTGTGTGCGTGTGTGTGTGTGTGTGTGTGTGTGTGTGTGTGTGTGTGTGTGTGTGTGTGTGTGTGTGTGTGTGTGTGTGTGTGTGCATGTGTGTTGTTGGGTCTGTGGTGTCTGCCTTTGAAAGAAAGGACGGGACTGAGAAAGAATAAGAAGAGACCGTCAAGAAAAACAGAACAATCCATATCACCTCGGGGTCAGCGACAGTGATCACCGCGGAAACAGTGGTTACCATGGAAACCCATCACATCTAGATTCTGTCTCCTCCGAGTCTCACAGGATCACATCCCCATCTGTTCACACTGATCGTCTATCCTTTACTTCATTCACCTCATCTCTCCATCTGATTACATTCTCCTCCTCCGCCATCCCTCATTCCATCCTTCATTCCATCCCTCCGTCTCTGGGGGCCCATCTGTAGACACTCAAACAGAATGGATGTAATCGCTGTGTCCCAAATAGCACTCCAATCCCTGTGTAGTGCACTACTTATACGGAATAGGGTGCCATTTGAGATTTAGTCTCGCTGCTAAAAATAGTATTTTCTTCCAAAAATAAGACCGAGGTTATGCGGGGGGCTGACTAGAGAAGCAGAGAACGGCGAGATAAGGCCTTTTTCCTCTGGGGGCCGCTTGGGTATAAAAATATTGACAATAGCTTTTTTATTCAGAACACCAATTTTTCTATGCATTTTCTCTTTTATATCTACTACCCTCACAGCAGTGGAGGCTGCTGAGGGGAGGACGGCTCATAATAATGGCTGGAACGGAGGGAATGGAATGACATCAAGCACGTTTGATGTATCTGATAATGTTCTACTGATTCCACTCCAGCCTTTACAACGAGCCTCCTTCCCCATTAAGGTGCCATCAGCCTCCTGGGCCTAACACATATCATTTGTTTAGGACAGTAATAACATAGTTCATCAAGATATGATGGGGTGGCAGGGTAGCCTAGTGGTTAGAGTGTTGGTCTAGTAACCGGAAGGTTGCAAGTTCAAACCCCCGAGCTGACAAGGTACAAATCTGTTGTTCTGCCCCTGAACAGGCAGTTAACCCACTGTTCCTAGGCTGTCATTGAAAATAAGAATTTGTTCTTAACTGACTTGCCTAGTTAAATAAAAGTAAAAAAAATATTTGATTCTCTATTTTAGGACACCTGGTAGTATCATCAACAGCAAAAAATAATATATATTATTTGATGAAAATGTTGAATTTGACCTTACTGCCTTTGTCTCAATAAACATGATAAGATATGTTAAATCAGGGAGGCCACATTTCAATCTAAAGGATTTATGGTATGTCGTCACTGAAATGCTTGAGAAAGGTATTGGGAAGAAGACCTACATTGCTTTGAATTGGGATTGTGTGCGTTCCAACGTGTCCTGCGCAGCTTGTGACCGCCGTAGAGGGAAACAGCAGGCACGTCCGTGTTCCCTCAGAGTCGTATCTAGTAACTCCAACCGTTCAAAAGTTAGAGGCAAACTTGGAGGGAGAAAAAAAGAAAGAGCTCTGTTTGTCACAAGCGCATTTATCGGAGCTCGGAGGTTACTCGCGTAACCATGGTTCTATGAACTAAGGGCCATATTTAGTAGATTGAGATGAATCCAGTGTAATCAGTAGGGATTTCTCAGGCCTTTCTCTATGGACTGGCGGCGGTCCACAGACCTGGGCTTTAGAAAGACACCATCCTCCCTTTGGATTGTCTGAGTGTGTTTCTGTCCAGTGTCTACATACTAACCCACCAGGGATATTCCTACGCTTCCAGATCTGTTAACTATCTCGATATCCCCTTAATGGGGGTTTTATACCTGTTTTATTTTTTATCTCTGTCAAAGGGAAGTAGGAAAATAAAAGCAATTGATGATATGTCATCTCAAGGATGAGACTTTTCTCTCCCAGAGGCAAAAGTAAATTACATAAAATTCCCACCCCTCTTCCTTGTTCTTTTCTTTCCCCTTCCAATCTCTCAGCTTTCATCACATGTTAACATTGCCAAAGCAAGTGAAGTAGATAATATACAACAGTGAAATAAAAAATAAAAATGAACAGTAAACATTACACTCACAGAAGTTCCAAAATAATAAAGACGTGTCAAATGTCCTATTATGTATATATACAGTGTTGTAACAATGTGCAAATGGTTAAAGTACAAAAGGGAAAATAAATAAACATAAACATGGGTTGTATTTACAATGGTGTTTGTTCTTCACTGGTTGCCCTTTTCTTGTGGCAACAGGTCACAAATCTTGCTGCTGTGATGGCACACTGTGGTATCTCACCCAGTAGATATGGGAGTTTATCAAAATCGGGTTTGTTGTCTCATGATTTGGTTGGGTCTAGTTATGTTGCTGCCCTCGGGCTCTGTGGGGTCTGTTTGTGTTTGTGAACAGAGCTCCAGGACCAGCTTGCTTAGGGGACTCTTCTCCAGGTTCATCTCTCTGTAGGTGATGGCTTTGTTATGGAAGGATTGGGAATCGCTTCATTTTAGGTGGTTGTAGAATTTAGCGGCTCATTTCTGGATTCTGATAATTAGCGGGTATCGGCCTAATTCTGCTCTACATGCATTATTTGGTGTTTTACGTTGTACACGGAGGCTATTTTTGCAGAATTCTGCATGCAGAGTCTCAATTTGGTGTTTGTCCCATTTTGTGAATTCTTGGTTGGTGAGCGGACCCCAGACATCACAACCATAAAAGGGCAATGGGTTCTTTAACTGATTCAAGTATTTTTAGCCAGATCCTAATTGGTGTGTTGAATTTATGTTCCTTTTGATGACATAGAAGGCCCTTCTTGCTTTGTGTCTCAGATCGTTCACAGTTTTGTGGAAGTTACCTGTGGCGCTGATGTTTAGGCCAAGGTATGTTTAGTTTTTCTGTGTGCTCTAGGGCAACAGTGTCTAGATGGAATTTATATTTGTGGTCCTGGTGACTGGACCTTTTTTAGAACACCATTATTTTGGACTTACTGAGATTTACTGTCAGGGCCCAGGTCTGGCAGAATCTGTGCAGAAGCTCTAGATCAACCCTCCTTGGTTGGTGACAGAAGCAGATCATCAGCAAACAGTATTCATTTGACGTCAGACTCTAGTAGGGTGAGGCCGGATGCTGCAGACTGTTCTAGTGCCCTCGCCAATTCGTTGATATATATGTTGAAGAGGGTGGGGCTTAAGCTGCATCCCTGTCTCACCCCATGGCCCTGTGGGAAGAAATATGTGTTTTTTGCCCATTTTAACCTCACACTTGTTTTTGTGTACATGTATTTTATAATGTCGTATATTGTTCCCCCAACACCACTTTCCATCCATTTGTATAGCAGACCCTCATGCCAAATTGAGTCGAAGGCTTTTTTGAAATCAACAAAGAATGAGAAGACTTTGCCTTTGTTTTGGTTTGTTTGTTTGTCAATTAGGGTGTGCAGGGTGAATACGTGGTCTGTCGTATGATAATTTGGTAAAAAGCCAATTTGATATTAGCTCAGTAGATTGTTTCCAGTACATTGTTTTTCCCCCAACACCACTTTCCATCAATTTGTATATTTGCATAGCAGAACCTGGCAGGGTAGCCTAGTGGTTAGAGCGGTGGACTAGCAACCGGAAGGTTGCAAGTTCAAACCCCCGAGCTGACAAGGTACAAATCTGTTGTTCTGCCCCTGAACAGACAGTTAACCCACCGTTCCTAGGCTGTCATTGAAAATAAGAATTTGTTCTTAACTGACTTGCCTACTTAAATTATAGGTAAAATATCCATGGAAGTCTATCCCTATGTGTACTAATTATCTCCTCTTCCTCCAGGCTCTGGATGCTCTAGACAAGGCCCTACTGCAGAACCCTATAGACATGTCTGTCAGGGCAGAGCTTCACTTCTCCAAGGGCAACCAGCTCAGAGAGATGAACCAGCTGGACAGAGCCTTCGAGGTACAGGAGGGGACACACACACACCCCTCATTACTCTGCAAACGTTTCTCCATCTGCTCCCTCTTCTCCCACAGACTCCCTCTCTCCTCATCCACTAACTCTCCAACCTCTACCTAATTAATGTAGTCTCCTGCTTAACACCCTCCTCTCTCTCCCTCCTCACTGTTGTACCCCTCTCTCTCCCTCCTCGCCACCATACCCCTCTCTCTCCCTCCTCACCGTCGTACCCCTGTCGCACCCCTCTCTCTATCTCCCTCCTCACCGTCGCACCCCTCTCTCTACCTCCTCACCGTCGTACCCCTCTCTCTCCCTCCTCACGTCGTAGCTGACTCCCCTCTCCCTCCTCACCGTGCCCCTCTCTCTCCTCTCTCCTCCTCACCATCGTGCCCCTCTCTCTCCCTCCTCACCATACCCCTCTCTCTCCTCTCTCCCTCCTCACCGTCGTAGCCCTCTCTCTCCCTCCTCACCGTGCCCCTCTCTCTCTCCTCTCCTCCTCACCATCGTAGCCCTCTCTCTCCCTCCTCACCGTCGTGCCCCTCTCTCCTCCTCACCGTGCCCCTCTCTCTCCCTCTCTCCCTCCTCACCATCGTGCCCTCTCTCTCTCCCTCCTCACCGTACCCTCTCTCTCCCTCCTCACCATCGTACCCCCTCTCTCTCCCTCCTCACCGTCGTACCCCTCTCTCTCTCCTCACCGTTGTACCCCTCTCTCTCCCTCCTCACCGTACCCCTCTCTCTCCCTCTCTCCCTCCTCACCATCGTGCCCCTCTCTCTCCCTCCTCACCGTACCCCCTCTCTCCCTCCTCACCGTGCCCCCTCTCTCTCCTCACCGTACCCTCTCTCTCTCCCTCCTCACCGTGCCCTCTCTCTCCCTCTCTCCCTCCTCACCATCGCCCCTCTCTCTCCCTCCTCACCGTACCCCTCTCTCTCCCTCCTCTCCCTCCTCACCATCGTACCCCTCTCTCTCCCTCCTCACCGTACCCTCTCTCTCCCTCTCTCCTCCTCACCGTGCCCCTCTCTCTCCCTCCTCACCGTCGTAGCCCTCTCTCTCCCTCCTCACCGTCGTAGCCCTCTCTCTCCTCTCTCCCCTTCTCACCATCGTACTCTCTCTACCTCCTCACCGTCGTGCCCTCTTTCTCTCTCTCTCCTCACCGTCGTACCCCTCTCTCCCTCCTCACCGCCCCTTCTCTCCTCTCTCCCCTCCTCACCATCGTACCCCTCTCTCTCCTCCTCACCGTACCCCTCTCTCCCTCCTCACTCCCTCTCTCTCCCTCTCTCCCTCCTCACCATCACCTCTCTCTCTCCCTCCTCACGTGCCCTCTCTCTCTCCTCTCTCCCTCCTCACCGTCGCACCCCTCTCTCCCTCCTCACCGTACCCCTCTCTCTCCCTCTCTCCCCTCCTCACGTGCCTCTCTCTCCTCCTCACCGTCGTAGCCCTCTCTCTCCCTCCTCACCGTGCCCCTCTCTCTCCCTCCTCACCGTCGTAGCCCTCTCTCTCCCTCTCTCCCCTCCTCACCATCGTGCCCCTCTCTCTCCCTCTCTCCTCCTCACCGTGCCCCTCTCTCTCCCTCCCCACCGTCGTAGCACTCTCTCTCCTCCTCACGTACCCCTCTCTCTCCTCCTCACCGTCGTAGCCCTCTCTCCCTTTCTCTCTCCTCACCATCGTGCCCCTCTCTCCCTCCTCTCCCTCCTCACCATCGTACCCCTCTCCCTCCTCCTCACCGTACCCCTCTCTCCCTCTCTCCCTCCTCACCGTCGCACCCCCTCTCTCCCTCCTCACCGTGCCCCTCTCTCTCCCTCTCTCCCCTCCTCACCATCGTGCCCTCTCTCTCCCTCTCTCTCTCTCCTCACCATCGCCCCTCTCTCTCCCCTCTCCCCTCCTCACCATCGTACCCTCTCTCTCCCTCCTCACCGCCCCTCTCTCTCCCTCCTCACCGTAGCCCTCTCTCCCTCTCTCCCTCCTCACCGTGCCCTCTCTCCCTCCTCACCGTGCCCCCTCTCTCCTCCTCACCGTGCCCCCCTCTCTCCCTCCTCACCGTCGTACCCCTCTCTCTCCCTCCTCACCGTGCCCCTCTCTCTCCCTCCTCACCGCCGTAGCCCTCTCTCTCCCTCTCTCCCTCCTCACCATCGTACCCCTCTCTCTCCTCTCTCCTCCTCACCGTACCCCTCTCTCTCCCTCCTCACCGTCGTGGCACTCTCTCTCCTCCTCACCGTGCCCCCTCTCTCCCTCCTCACCGTAGCCCTCTCTCTCCTTTCTCTCTCTCCTCACCATCGTGCCCCTCTCTCCCTCTCTCCCCTCCTCACCATCGTACCCCTCTCCCCTCCTCCTCACCGTGCCCCTCTCTCCCTCTCTCCCTCCTCACCGTCGCACCCTCTCTCTCCCTCCTCACCGTGCCCCCTCTCTCCCTCTCTCCCTCCTCACCATCGTGCCCTCTCTCCCCTCTCTCTCCTCACCATCGTGCCCTCTCTCTCCCTCTCTCCCCTCCTCACCATCGTGCCCCTCTCTCTCCCTCCTCACGTACCCCTCTCTCCCTCCTCACCGTAGCCCTCTCTCCTCTCTCCTCCTCACCGTACCCCTCTCTCCTCCTCACCGTACCCCTCTCTCCTCCTCACTGTCGTACCCCCTCTCTCCATTCTCACCGTGCCCCTCTCTCTCTCCTCTCTCCCTCCTCACCGTACCCCTTTCTCTCCTCTCTCCCTCCTCACCGTGCCCCTCTCTCTCCCTCTCCTCCTCCTCACCGTACACCTCTCTCTCCCTCTCTCCTCCTCACCGTGCCCCTCTCTCTCTCCTCCTCACCGTACCCTCTCTCTCCTCCTCCCGTACCCCTCTCTCCCTCCTCACCATCGTGCCCCTCTCTCCCCTTCTCCCCTCCTCACCGTACTCCCTCTCTCCCTCCTCACCGTCGTACCCTCTCTCTCCCTCCTCACCGTTCCCTCTCTCCCTCTCACCCTCTTCACGTGCCCCTCTCCTCCTCACCGTGCCCTCTCTCCCTCCTCACCGTGCCCCCTCTCTCCCTCCTCACCATCGTGCCCCCTCTCTTTCCCTCTCTCTCCTCCTCACCGTCCCTCTCTCCCTCCTCACCGTGCCCTCTCCCTCTCACCGTGCCTCTCTCTCCCTCCTCATCATACCCCTCTCTCCCTCTCACCGTACCCCTCTCTCCCTCCTCCCTCCTTACCCCTCTCCCTCTCTCCCTCCTCACCGTACCCCTCTCTCCCCTCTCTCCCCTCCTCACCGTACCTCTCTCTCCTCTCTCCTCCTCACCGTACCCCTCTCTCCCTCCTCCTCACCGTACCCCTCTCTCCCTCCTCCGTACCCCTCTCTCTCCCTCCTCACCGTGCCCCTCTCTCTCCCTCTCTCTCCTCCTCACCGTGCCCCTCTCTCCCTCCTCACCGTACCCCTCTCTCCCTCCTCACCGTGCCCTCTCTCTCCTCCTCACGTGCCCCCTCTCCCTCCTCACCGTGCCCCTCTCTCCTCCTCACCGTGCCCCTCTCTCCCTCCTCACCGTACCCCCCTCTCCCTCCTCCGTACCCCTCTCCCTCCTCACCGTGCCCCTCTCTCTCCCTCCTCACCGTGCCCTCTCTCTCCCTCCTCACCGTACCCCTCTCCCTCCTCCGTGCCCCTCTCTCTCCCTCCTCACCGTGCCCTCTCTCCCTCCTCACCGTTGCCCTCTCCCTCCTCCGTGCCCCTCTCCTCCTCCGTGCCTCTCTCTCCCTCCTCACCGTGCCCCCTCCTCCTCCACCGTACCCCTCTCCCTCCTCACCGTACCCCTCTCTCCTCCTCACCGCACCCCTCTCTCCCTCCTCACCGTGCCCTCTCTCTCCTCCTCACCGCCCTCTCTCCCTCCTCACCGTGCCTCTCTCCCTCCCTCCCCACCTCTCTCTCTCCCTCCTCACCGTACCTCCCCTCTCTCCCTCCTCCACCGTGCCCCTCTCTCTCCCTCCTCACCGTGCCCCTCTCTCCCTCCTCCGTGCCTCTCTCCCTCCTCACTTACCCCTCTCTCTCCCTCCTCACCGTGCCCCTCTCTCCCTCCTCACCGTACCCCTCTCTCCTCCTCCTCACCGTACCCTCTCTCTCCTCCTCACCGTACCCCTCTCTCTCCCTCCTCACCGTGCCCTCTCTCCTCCTCACCGCCCTCTCTCCCTCCTCACGTGCCCCTCTCTCTCTCCTCTCACCGTTGCCTCTCTCTCCCTCCTCACCGTACCTCCCTCTCTCCCTCCTCCCGTACCCCTCTCTCTCCTCCTCCGTGCCCCTCTCTCCCTCCTCACCGTGCCCCTCTCCCCCTCCCTCACCGTACCCCTCTCTCCCTCCTCACCGCCCCCTCTCTCCCTCCTCCGTGCCCTCTCTCCTCCTCACCCCACCCCCTCTCTCCCTCCTCACCGTGCCCCTCTCCTCCTCTCTCCCTCCTCACCGTGCCCTCTCCTCTCCCTCTCTCCTCCTCACCATCGTACCCCTCTTTCTCCTCTCTCTCTCCTCCTCACCGTACCCCTCTCTCCTCTCACCGTACCCCTCTCTCCCTCCTCACCGTACCCCTCTCCTCTCCCTCCTCTCCTCCTCCGTGCCTCTCTCCCTCCCTCACGTACCCCCTCTCTCCCTCCTCACCGTACCCCTCTCCTCCTCCTCCACCGTACCTCTCTCCCTCCTCCTCCCTCTCTCTCCCTCCTCCGTTCATCCCCTCTCTCCTCCTCACCGTGCCTCTCTCTCCCTCCTCACCGTGCCTCTCTCCCTCCTCACCGTGCCCCTCTCTCCTCCTCACCGTGCCCCTCTCTCCCTCCTCACCGTGCCTCTCCCCTCCTCACCGTGCCCCTCTCTCCCCCTCCTCACCGACCCTCTCTCCCCTCCTCCGTGCCCTCTCCCCTCCTCACGTGCCCCTCTCTCCCTCCTCACCGTACCCCCTCTCCCTCCTCACCGTACCCCTCTCTCCCTCCTCACCGTGCCCCTCTCTCCTCCTCACCGTGCCCCTCCTCCTCCTCACCGTGCCCTCTCTCCCTCCTCACCGTACCTCTCTCTCCCCTCCTCACGTGCCCCTCTCTCCCTCCTCACCGTACCTCCTCTCCCTCCTCACCGTGCCCTCTCTCTCCCTCCTCACTGTGCCCTCTCTCTCCCTCCTCACTGTGCCCCCTCTCTCCCTCCTCACCGTGCCCCTCTCTCCCTCCTCACCGTGCCCCCTCTCCTGCCCCTCCTCACCGTACCCCTCTCTCCTCCTCTCACCGTGCCCTCTCTCTCCTCCTCACCGTGCCCTCTCTCCCTCCTCACGTACCCTCTCTCTCCCTCCTCACCGTGCCCCCTCTCTCTCCTCCTCTCCCTCCCCCGTGCCTCTCTCTCCCCTCCTCACCGTGCCCTCTCTCCTCCTCCGTACCCCCTCTCTCCCTCCTCACCGTACCCTCTCTCTCTCCTCCTCACCGTCTCTTCCCCTCTCTCCCTCTCACCGTCAAACCCCTCTCTCCCTCCCTCCGTGCCCTCTCTCCCCTCACCGTACCCCTCTCTCTCCTCCTCATCGTGCCCCTCTCTCCCCTCCCTCACCGTGCCCCTCTCCTCCCTCTGCCTCCCTCACCGTACCCTCTCTCTCCCTCTCTCTCCTCCTCACCATCGTGCCCCCTCTCTCTCCCTCTCTCTCCCTCCTCCACCGTACCCCTCCTCCTCCTCATCGTGCCCCCTCTCCCCTCCTCACCGTACCCCTCTCTCCCTCCTCCAGATTCCCTCTCTCCCTCCTCACCGTGCCCCTCTCTCTCCTCCTCACCCCCTCTCTTCCCTCCTCCCGTCACCCCTCTCCTCCTCACCCGTGCCCCTCTCTCTCCCTCCTCCGTGCCCCTCTCTCTCCCTCCTCTCTGCCTCTCTCTCCCTCCTCACCGTGCCCTCTCCCTCCTCCTCTCCTTCACCCCTCCCTCTCTCCTCCTCACCGTGCCCTCTCCCCTCTCACCGTGCCCCTCTCCTCCCTCCCTCCCGTGCCCCTCTCTCTCCCTCCTCACGTGCCCCTCTCTCCTCCTCACCGTGCCCTCTCTCCTCCTCTGTGCCCCTCTCTCCTCCTCACCGTGCCCCTCTCTCCCTCCTCCACCGTGCCCTCTCTCCTCCTCGTCGTACCCCCTCTCTCCCTCCTCTCCGTGCCCCTCTCTCCTCCTCACCCTGCCCCCTCTCTCCCTCCTCTCCGTGCCCCTCTCTCCTCCTCACCGTGCCCTCTCTCCCTCCTCACCGTACCCCTCTCTCTCCCTCCTCACGTACCCCCTCTCTCCCTCCTCACCGTACCCCTCTCTCCCTCCTCACCGTGCCCCCTCTCTCCTCCTCCTCACTCGTGCCCTCTCTCCCTCCTCACCGTGCCCTCTCTCCCTCCTCTGGGTGCCTCCTCCCCTCTCTCCCTCCTCCGTACCCCTCTCTCTCCTCTCACCGTGCCCCTCTCTCTCCTCCTCACCGTGCCTTTCTCTCTCCTCCTCACCGTGCCCTCTCTCTCCCTCCTCACCGTACCCCCTCTCTCCCTCCTCAGATTGCCCCCTCTCTCCCTCCCTCCTCCGTGCCTCTCTCCCTCCTCACCGTGCCCCTCTCTCCTCCTCCGTGCCCCTCTCTCTCCTCCTCACCGTGCCCCTCTCTCCCTCCTCACCGTGCCCCTCTCTCTCCTCCCTCACCGTGCCTTTCTCTCTCCTCACCGTACCCCTCTCTCTCCCTCCTCACCGTGCCCCTCTCTCCTCCTCCGTGCCCCTCTCTCCCTCCTCATCCGTGCCCTCTCTCTCCTCCTCACCGTACTCCCTCTCTCCCTCTCCTCCGTGCCCTCTCTCTCTCCTCCTCACCATTGCCCTCTCTCTCCCTCCTCCTTCTCGTGCCCCTCTCTCCCTCCTCCCTCATGCCCTCTCTCTCTCCTCCACCGTGCCTCTCTCTCTCTCCTCCTCACCGTGCCCCTCTCTCCCTCCTCACGTGCCCTCTCTCCTCCTCCGTCCGTACCCCTCTCTCTCCCTCCTCAGTGCCCCCTCTCCCTCCTCACGTGCCCCTCTCTCTCCTCCTCCCTCCTCCTCCCCTCATCTCCTCTCTCCCTCCTCACGTGCCCTCTCTCCCTCTCTCCCTCCTCACCGTACCCCTCTCCTCTCCCTCCTCACCGTGCCCTCTCTCCCTCTCTCCCTCCTCACCGTACCCCCTCTCTCCCTCCTCACCGTGCCCCTCTCTCTCCCTCCTCACCATCGTGCCCCTCTCTCCCTCCTCTCCCTCCTCACCGTACCCTCTCTCTCCTCCTCTCCGTACCCCTCTCTCTCCCTCCTCACCGTGCCTCTCTCTCCTCCTCATCACCCCTCTCTCCCTCCTCCGTCCCCTCTCTCCCTCCTCTCCGTCCCCCTCTCCCTCCTCCGTACCCCTCTCTCCCTCCTCACCGTGCCCCTCTCTCTCCCTCCTCATCCGATTTCACTGCCCCTCTCTCTCCCTCCTCACCGTGCCCCTCTCTCTCCCTCCTCCGTGCCCCTCTCCCTCCTCCGTACCCCTCTCTCTCCCTCCTCCCTCCCCTCTCTCCCTCCTCACCGTACCCCTCTCTCTCCTCCTCATCAGTGCCCTCTCTCCCTCCTCACGTTGCCTCTCTCCCTCCTCTCGTCCCTCCTCTCTCCCTCTACCCCTCTCTCCCTCCTCCGTGCCCCTCTCTCCCTCCTCCGTGCCCCTCTCTCCTCCTCACGTGCCCCTCTCTCCTCCTCCTCACGTGCCCCTCTCTCCCTCCTCCACCGTGCCCCTCTCTCCCTCCTCACCGTGCCCCTCTCCCTCCTCACCGTGCCCCTCTCTCCCTCCTCACCGTGCCCCTCTCTCCCCTCCTCCTCCGTGCCTCTCTCCCTCCTCACCGTACCCCTCTCTCTCCCTCCTCATCGTGCCCTCTCTCCCTCCTTCGTACCCTCTCCTCTCCCCTCCTCACCGTTCCCCTCTCTCCTCCTCACCGTACCCCTCTCTCCCTCCCACCGTACCCCTCTCTCCCTCCTCCACCGTACCCCCTCTCTCCCTCCTCACCGTGCCCCTCTCTCTCCCTCCTCATCCGTACCCCCTCTCTCCCTCCTCCCTGCCCCATCTCCCTCCTCTGCCCTCTCTCCTCCTCCTCAGTGCCTCTCTCTCCCTCCTCCGTGCCCCTCTCTCCCTCCTCACCGTACCCCTCTCTCCTCCTCCTCACCGTACCCCTCTCTCCCTCCTCACCGTACCCCTCTCTCCCTCCTCCGTGCCCTCTCCTCCTCTCACCGTGCCTCTCTCCCTCCTCCTCCGTGCCCCCCTCTCCCTCCTCCCTCCTCCCGTGTACCCCCTCTCTCCCTCCTCACCGTGCCCTCTCTCTCCCTCCTCACCGTGCCCCTCCTCCTCCCTCCTCCTCCGTGCCCCTCTCTCCTCCTCACCGTGCCCTCTCTCTCCCTCCTCACCGTGCCCCTCTCTCCTCCTCCACCGTGCCCCTCTCCCCTCCTCACGTACCCCTCTCTCTCCCTCCTCACCGTACCCCCTCTCTCCCTCCTCCGTGCCCCTCTCTCCCTCCTCACCGTGCCTCTCTCTCCCTCCTCACCGTACCCCTCTCTCTCCCTCCTCCGTGCCCCTCTCCCCTCCTCCCGTGCCCTCTCTCTCCCTCCTCACGTTCCCTCTCTCTCCCTCCTCCCCGCTCTCTCCCCTCTCTCCTCCTCACCGTACCCCTCTCTCCCTCCTCACCGTGCCCCTCTCCCTCCTCACGTGCCCCCTCTCTCCTCCTCCACCGTGCCCTCTCTCCCTCCTCACCGTGCCCCCTCTCCCTCCTCACCGTGCCCCTCTCTCTCCCTCCTCACCGTGCCCCTCTCTCCCTCCTCACCGTGCCCCTCTCTCCCTCCTCACCGTGCCCTCTCTCTCCCTCCTCACCGTACCCCCTCTCTCCCTCCTCACCGTACCCCTCTCTCCCTCCTCACCGTGCCCCTCTCCCCTCCTTACCGTGCCCCTCTCTCCCCTCCTCCCGTGCCCCTCTCTCTCCCTCCCTCACCGTACCCCTCTCTCCCCTCCTCCACCGTACCCCCCTCTCTCCTCCTCACCGTACCCCTCTCTCCCTCCTCACCGTGCCTCTCTCCCTCCTCACCGTGCCTCTCTCTCCTCTCCCGTGCCCTCCTCCCTCCTCACCGTGCCCCTCTCCCTCCTCACCGTCTCCTCCTCCCTCCTCCCCCGTGCCCCTCTCTCCCTCCTCACCGTACCCCCTCTCCTCCTCCGTGCCTCTCTCTCCTCCTCCTCCGTGCCCCTCTCCCTCTCTCCCTCCTCACCGTGTACCCCCTCTCTCCCCTCCTCACCGTGCCCCTCCCTCTCCTCCTCACCGTACCCCCTCTCTCCCTCCTCACCGTGCCCCTCTCCTCCTCCGTGCCCCTCTCCCCTCCTCACCGTACCCCTCTCTCCCTCCTCACCGTACCTCTCTCCCTCCTCACGTGCCCCTCTCTCCTCCTCACCGTGCCCTCTCTCCCTCCTCGTGCCTCTCCTCCTCCGTACCCCTCTCTCCTCCTCACCGTGCCCCCTCTCTCCTCCTCCCGTACCCCTCTCTCCCTCTCTCCGTACCCCCTCTCTCCTCCTCCGTGCCCCTCTCTCCCTCCTCACCGTGCCTCTCTCCTCCTCCGTGCCCTCTCCTCCCCTCCCGTACCCCCTCTCTCCCTCCTCACCGTGCCCCTCTCTCCTCCTCCGTGCCCCTCTCCCCTCCTCACCGTGCCCCTCTCCCTCCTCACCGTACCTCTCTCTCCCTCCTCAGACGTGCCCCCTCTCTCCCTCCTCCCGTGCCCCCTCCTCCCTCCTCACCGTGCCCTCTCTCCCTCCTCACGTGCCCCTCTCTCCCTCCTCACCGTGCCCCTCTCTCCCTCCTCCTCACGTGCCCTCTCTCCCTCCTCACCGTGCCCCTCTCTCCTCCTCACCGTGCCCCTCTCTCTCCTCCTCACCGTACCCCTCTCTCCCTCCTCACGTGCCCCTCTCTCCCTCCTCTGTGCCCTCTCTCCCTCCTCCCGTGCCCCTCTCTCTCCTCCTCACGTACCCCTCTCTCCCTCCTCACGTGCCCCTCTCTCCCTCCTCACCGTGCCTCTCTCCTCCTCCGTGCCCCTCTCTCCCTCCTCACCGTGCCCCTCTCTCCCTCCTCACCGTACCCCTCTCTCCCTCCTCACCGTGCCCTCTCTCTCCCTCCTCCTCCGTACCCCTCTCTCCCTCCTCACCGTATTCCCTCTCTCTCCCTCCTCACCGTGCCCCTCTCTCTCCTCCTCACCGTACCCCTCTCTCCCTCCTCACCGTACCTCTCTCCTCCTCCTCACCGTACCCCTCTCCCTCCTCTCGTACCCCTCCTCTCCTCTCCCTCCTCTCCCGTGCCTTTCTCTCTCTCCCTCCTCACCTTGCCCCTCTCTCCTCCTCACCGTACCCCTCTCTCCCTCCTCTCTCGTGCCCCTCTCCTCTCCTCCTCCTCTCCCCTCTCCTCTCCCTCCTCCCCGTCTCCCCCCTCTCTCCCTCCTCACCGTGCCCCCTCTCTCCCTCCTCTTGCACCGTGCCCCTCTCTCTCCTCCTCACCGTACCCCTCTCTCTCCCTCCTCCGTGCCCCTCTCTGCCCCCCTCTCCCTCACCGTACCCCTCTCTCCCTCCTCTCACCGTACCCCTCTCTCCCTCCTCTCACCCTCTCTCCCTCTCTCCCTCCTCACCGTCCCCTCTCTCCCTCCTCAGTGCCTCTCTCCCTCCTCATCGGGTGCCTCTCTCCCTCCTCATCCGTGCCTCTCCCTCCTCAGTGCCCCTCCTCCTCCTCACGTGCCCTCTCTCCTCCCTCTCATCCTGCCCCCCCCTCCTCGTGCCCCTCTCTCCCTCCTCATCACCCCTCTCCCCCTCACTGTACCTCCTCCCTCCACCCGTACCTCTCTCCCTCCTCCACCGTGCCCTCTCTCCCTCCTCACCGTGCCCCTCTCTCCTCCACACCGTGCCTCTCTCCCTCCTCCGACCCCTCTCCCTCTCAGTGCCCTCTCTCCTCTCACCGTACCTCCTCTCCCTCCTCACCGTACCCCTCTCTCCCTCCTCACCGTGCCCCTCTCTCCCTCCTCCCCTCTCTCTCCCTCTTCTCTCCTCCTCCTCCTGCCCTCTCTCCCTCCTCACGTGCCCTCTCTCCCTCCTCACCGTGCCCCTCTCTCCCTCCTCACCGTACCCCTCTCTCCCTCCCTCACCCTCCCTCCCCTCTCTCCCTCCTCCGTGCCCCCTCTCCTCTCCTCTCTCCCTCCTCCACCGTACCCCTCTCTCCCTCCTCACCGTACCCCTCTCTCCCTCCTCATCGTGCCCTCTCTCCCTCCTCTCCGTGCCTCTCTCTCCCTCCTCACCGTGCCCCCTCCCTCTCACCTGGCCCCTCTCTCCTCCGTACCCCCTCTCCCTCCTCCGTGCCCTCTCTCCCTCCTCCGTACCCCCTCTCTCCCTCCTCATCACCCCCTCTCTCCCTCCCTCCGTACCCTCTCTCTCCTCCTCACCGTGCCTCTCTCCTCCTCTCACCGTGCCCTCTCTCCCTCCTCACCCCCCCTCTCCCTCCTCACCGTACCCCCTCTCTCCTCCCCGTACCTCTCTCCCTCTTCCCTGCCTCTCCCCCTCACCGTGCCCCTCTCCTCCTCACCGTGCCCTCTCTCCCTCCTCACCGTGCCCCTCTCTCTCCCTCCTCACGTGCCCTCTCTCCCTCCTCACCGTGCCCCTCTCTCCTCCTCTCTCCTCCTCCCCCTACCTCCCTCCTCACCGTACCTCTCTCCTCCTCTCTGCCTCTCTCTCCCTCCTCCGTGCCTCTCTCCTCCTCACCGTGCCCCTCTCTCCCTCCTCACCGTACCCCTCTCTCCCCTCCTCCGTGCCTCCTCCTCCACCGTGCCCCTCTCCTCCTCCACCGTGCCCTCTCTCCTCCCCTCCACCGTGCCCCCTCTCCCCTCCTCACCGTGCCCCTCTCTCCCTCCTCACCGTACCCCTCTCTCCCTCCTCCGTGCCCCCTCTCTCCCTCCTCACCGTGCCCCTCTCTCCCTCCTCACCGTACCCCCTCTCTCCCTCCTCCTGCCCCTCTCTCCTCCTCCGTGCCCCTCTCTCTCCCTCCCTCACCGTGCCCTCCTCTGCCCCTCTCCTCCTCTCACCCGTGCCCCTCTCTCTCCCTCCTCACCGACCCCTCTCTCCCTCCTCACCGTGCCCCTCTCTCCCCTCCTCCTCCTCCGTGCCCCTCTCTCCCCTCCTCACCGTGCCCTCTCTCCCTCCCTCTCACTCGTACCCCTCTCCCTCCTCACCGTGCCCCTCTCTCTCCCTCCTCACCGTACCCCTCTCCTCCTCCGTGCCCCTCTCTCCTCCTCACGTACCCCTCTCTCCTCCTCACCGTGCCCTCTCTCCTCCTCACCGTGCCCTCTCTCCCTCCTCACCGTGCCCCTCTCTCCCTCCTCACCGTGCCCCTCTCTCCCTCCTCACCGTGCCCCTCTCTCTCCTCCTCCGTGCCCCTCTCTCCTCCTCACCGTGCCCTCTCTCCTCCTCAACGTACCTCTCTCCTCTCACCGCCCTCCTCCTCACCGTGCCTCTCTCCTCCTCCCCGTGCCCCTCTCCTCCTCACCGTGCCCCTCTCTCCCTCCTCACTACCCCTCCTCTCCTCCTCCTCCGTACCCCTCTCTCTCCTCCTCACCGTACCTCTCTCCCTCCTCACCGTGCCTCTCTCCCTCCTCGCCCCTCTCCCTCCTCACCGTACCCCTCTCTCCCTCCTCACCGTACCCCTCTCTCTCCCTCCTCACGTGCCCCTCCCCTCCCCTCCTCCCCGCCCCCCTCCTCACCTGCCCCTCTCTCCCTCCTCACCGTGCACCCCCTCTCTCCCTCCTCACCGTACTCTCTCCCTCCCTCTCCCTCCTCACCGTACCCCTCTCTCCTCCTCACCGTACCCCTCTCTCTCTCCCTCTCACCGTACCCCTCTCTCCTCCTCACCGTACCCTCTCTCTCCCTCCTCACCGTGCCCCTCTCCCTCCTCGCCACCATGCCCCTCTCTCCCTCCTCACCGTACCCTCCCTCTCCCCTCCTCACGTGCCCTCCTCCCTCCTCACCGTACCCCTCTCTCCCCTCCTCACCGTAGCCCTCTCTCTCCCTCCTCACCGTACCCCTCTCTCTCCCTCCTCACCGTACCCCTCTCTCCCTCCTCACCGTGCCCCTCTCCTCCCTCCTCACTCTCTCCCTCCTCACCGCCCCTCCTCCCTCCTCACCGTACCCCTCTCCTCCCTCCTCCGTACCCTCTCTCCCTCCTCATCGTACCCCCTCTCTCCCTCCTCACCGTACCCCTCTCTCTCCCTCTCTCCCTCCCATTCCCCCTCCTCCCTCTCCGTGCCTCTCCTCCTCCCGTACCCCTCTCTCCCCTCCTCACCCCTCTCTCCCTCCTCACCGTACCCCTCTCTCTCCCTCCTCACCGTGCCCCTCTCTCCCTCCTCACCGTGCCTTCCTCCTCACGTCATTGCCCCTCCCTCCTCACCGTGCCCCCTCCTCCCTCCTCACCGTACCCCTCTCTCCCTCCTCACCGTCTCCTCCTCCTCACCGTGCCCCTCTCTCCCTCCTCACCGTACCCTCTCTCCCTCCTCTGCCCCTCTCTCCCTCCTCCCCTGCCTCTCTCCCTCCTCACCGCCCCTCTCTCCCTCCTCACCGTACCCCCTCTCTCCCTCCTCACCGTGCCCCCTCTCTCCCTCCTCACCGTACCCCCCCCTCTCCCTCCTCACCGTACCCTCTCCCTCCCACCGCACCCCCTCTCTCCCTCCTCACCGTGCCCTCTCTCCTCCTCACCGTCCCTCTCTCCCTCCTCACCGCCCCCTCTCTCCCTCCTCTCCCCCTCTCCCTCCTCCGTACCCCTCTCTCTCCTCCTCACCGTGCCCCCTCTCCCTCCTCACCGTGCCCCCCTCTCTCCCTCCTCACCGTGCCCCTCTCTCCCTCCTCTCACCTACCTCTCCCTCCTCCTCACCTCCTCTTCCCCTCTCTCTCCCTCCTCACCGTACCCCTCTCTCTCCTCCTCTCCTCAATTGTACCTCTCTCCCTCCTCACCGTGCCCCCTCTCTCCCTCCTCACCCGTACCCCTCTCTCCCTCCTCACCGTACCTCCTCCTCCTCGTACCTCTCTCTCCCTCCTCACCGTGCCCCTCTCCCCTCCTCACCGCACCCCTCTCTCCTCCTCACCGCACCCCCTCTCTCCTCCTCACCGTGCCCTCTCTCCTCTCTCCCCCTCCCTCACCGTACCCTCTCTCTCCCTCCTCACCGTACCCCTCTCTCTCCCTCTCCTCCTCACCCTCTCCCTCTCTCCTCCTCACCGTACCCTCTCTCCCTCCTCTCCGTACCCTCTCTCCCTCCTCACGTGCCCCCCTCTCTCCCTCCTCACCGTACCCTCTCTCTCCCTCCTCACCGTCCCCTCTCTCTCCCTCCTCATCGTAGCCCCTCTCTCCCTCCTCACCGTGCCCTCTCTCCTCACCTCCCTCCCTCCCACCGTGCCCCTCTCCTCCTCTCCTGCACCCCTCTCTCCCTCCTCACCGACCCCTCTCCCTCCTCTCCTACCTCCCTCTCTGCCCCTCCTCTCCCGTACCCCTCTCCCTCCTCACCGTACCCTCTCCCTCTCTGCCTCTCTCTCTCCTCCTCACCGTGCCTCTCTCTCCCTCCTCACCGTACCCCTCTCCCTCCTCTCTACCTCTCTCCTCCTCATCGTACCTCTCTCCCTCCTCACCGTACCCCTCCCTCTCCTCCCTCACCGTACCTCCCTCTCCCTCCTCACCGTCGCCCCTCTCTCCCTCCTCACCGTCCCCTCCCTCCTCCCCTCTCTCCCTCCTCACCGTGCACCCCCCTCTCCCTCCTCCGTACCCCTCTCTCCCTCCTCACCGTACCCCCTCTCTCCCTCCTCACCGTGCCCCTCTCTCCCTCCTCACCGTGCCCCTCTCTCCCTCCTCACCGTACCCCTCTCTCCCCTCCTCACCGTACCCCTCTCTCCCTCCTCTCCGTGCCCCTCTCTCTCCCTCCTCACCGTGCCCTCTCTCCCTCCTCACCGTACCCCTCTCTCTCCCTCCTCCCTGCCCCTCTCTCCCTCCTCCGTACCCCTCTCTCCCTCCTCACCGTGCCCTCTCTCCCCTCCTCACCGTGCCCCTCTCTCCCTCCTCACCGTACCCCTCTCTCTCCTCCTCACCGTGCCCCCTCTCTCCCTCCTCACCGTGCCCCTCTCTCCCTCCTCACCGTGCCCCTCTCTCCTCCTCCTCGTGCCCTCTCTCCCTCCTCACCGTACCCCTCTCTCCCTCCTCACCGTACCCCTCTCTCCCTCCTCACCGTGCCCCTCTCTCTCTCCCTCCTCACCGTGCCCTCTCTCTCCCTCCCTCGTGTATCCCTCTCTCCCTCCTCACCGTACCCCTCTCTCTCCCTCCTCACCGTACCCCTCTCTCTCCCTCCTCACCGTTCCCCCTCTCCCTCCTCACCGTACCCCTCTCTCTCTCCTCCTCACCGTGCCCCTCTCTCCCTCCTCACCGTACCCCTCTCTCCCTCCTCACCATACCCCTCTCTCCCTCCTCACCGTACCCCTCTCTCTCCCTCCTCACCGTGCCCCCTCTCTCCCTCCTCACCGTGCCCCTCTCTCCCTCCTCACCGTACCCCTCTCTCCTCCTCACGTACCCCTCTCTCCTCCTCACCGTGCCCCTCTCTCCCTCCTCACCGCCCCCTCTCTCCCTCCCTCACCGTGCCTCTCTCCCTCCTCACCGTGCCTCTCTCTCTCCCTCTCCGTACCTCTCTCTCTCCTCCTCACCGTGCCCCCTCTCTCCCTCCTCACCGTACCCCTCTCTCTCCCTCCTCACCGTACCTCTCTCCCTCCTCACCGTACCTCTCTCCCTCCTCACCGTACCCTCTCTCTCCCTCCTCACCGTACCCCTCTCTCTCCCTCCTCACCGTGCCGCTCTCTCTCCCTCCTCACCTACCCCTCTCTCTCCCTCCTCACCGTACCCCTCTCTCCCTCCTCACCGTGCCCTCTCTCTCCCTCCTCACCGCCCCCTCTCTCCCTCCTCTCCGTGCCCTCTCTCTCCCTCCTCCGTACCCCTCTCTCCCTCCCTCTCCGTACCCCTCTCCTCCTCACCAGCCCCTCTCTCTCCCTCCTCACCGTACCCCTCTCTCCCTCCTCACCGTGCCCCCTCTCTCCCTCCTCACCGTACCTCTCTCCCTCCTCACCGTACCCTCTCTCCCTCCTCACCGTACCTCTCTCCCTCCTCACCGTACCCCCTCTCTCCCTCCTCACCGACCCCTCTCTCCCTCCTCACCGTGCCCCTCTCTCCCTCCCTCCGTGCCCCTCCCTCCCTCCTCACCGTACCCTCTCTCCCTCCTCACCGTACCCCTCTCTCTCCCTCCTCACCGTACCTCTCTCCCTCCTCACCGTACCTCTCTCCCTCCTCACCGTACCCTCTCTCTCCCTCCTCACCGTACCCCTCTCTCCCTCCTCACCGTACCCCTCTCTCTCCCTCCTCACCGTACCTCTCTCCCTCCTCACCGTACCTCTCTCCTCCTCACCGTGCCCCTCTCTCCTCCTCACCGTGCCCTCTCTCTCCCTGCTCACCGTACCCCTCTCTCTCCCTCCTCACCGTACCCCTCTCTCTCCCTCCTCACCGTACCCCTCTCTCTCTCTTCTCACGTACCCCTCTCTCCCTCCTCACCTGCCCCCTCTCTCCCTCCTCACCGTACCTCTCTCTCCCTCCTCACCGTGCCCCTCTCTCTTCCTCCTCACCGTGCCCCCTCTCCTCCCTCCTCACCGTGCCCCTCTCTCCCTCCTCACCGTGCCCCTCTCTCTCCTCCTCACCGTGCCCCCTCTCTCCCTCCTCACCGTACCTCTCTCCCTCCTCACCGTACCTCTCTCCCTCCTCACCGTACCCCTCTCTCTCCCTCCTCCGTACCCCTCTCCCTCCTCACCATCGTGCCCCTCTCTCTCCCTCCTCACCGTACCCCTCTCCCTCCTCACCGTACCCCTCTCTCTCCCTTCTCACCGTACCCTTCTCTTGTCTTTTCTCTCCGTTCCCCTCGGTGAATAACTTTAGAACCTCCTATAACCTCAAACTTTACCTGTTACAAAACAAGACCACTAATTGGCTCATATATCCCAACCTCCACAAAAACAATTATGAATAACGAATAGAACATATTTTGAGGCATATTCCCTAAAAACAACAAGATTTGCATCTCCTACATGCAGTATATTATCTGCAGGGGTTTCAAGGGCGCCTGTGGATCTTCTAAGCGCCGGGTGCTTTCTTCTCCTGTTCAAGTAGACACACTTGAGAGAGAGAAGAGATACAAAGTCTGCAAATAAAATCACATCAAACAGCATTCCAGGCCTTTCTCTGCCTTGATCTTTTCCCCCCTGAAAACGCGCTGATTCTGTCGCTAAAATAGCACCATCTCCTCCACTATCTGCATCAACAAATAAGCCCATTTTCCCCCAACCACACTTCCAACAAGACAGAGTGTGTGGCCTAAAATAAACTTCTTTCTCTTCCCTACATCTTTCTTTCGTTTTTTCCTCTTGTGCTGTTCTCTGTCTGCTTAAATAGCAGGTCTCTCTTTCCACTCACTCACTCACTCACTCACAATCTCTCTCTCTCGTTTCTTACGAAGCAAGTCTCTCTGTCTTTCCACTCCCTCCCTCTCTCTCTCTCCCTTTCCACTCTCTCACTCTCTTTCCCTCCCTCCATCTCTCCCTCTTTCTTCAGTTCAGGAAGTCAACAAAGGCCTGCTAGGTTGAACAGTTTATTCTCAGGGTTACTTTCGGAGATAAACTCTAGAGTTCTGACTCTCTCAGCAGGGCTTGGCCGGGCGCCAGGGCTCCAGCTCTTGTTTGGGTGTTGTTCCCCTTCTAAGAAAGGCACAAAAGGGCCAACTGAGATCATGCGGCCTTCGGGTGTGGTGGTTGACAATATTGAAGTGGATCCAATGTCTGCTTGCTGTATTTTGATAACATAATCTATTGTTTCAGGCTGTTTTGAATTCAAAGTCATAAAACATGTTGAGTTGATTCAAGTTTCAGTAATCTTCTAAGTAAACTTTTCTCCCTCCATATTCACTTTAAAGTCTGAGCATAAGAACCCTACTGCCACCTAGTGATCGTTGGTTGTAACTACTTTATATTAAGGTGTGCGTGGTCTTCATTACAGAGCTACAAGTTGGTAGTGGAACTAAAACCTGACCAATCGCAGGCTTGGATGAACATGGGAGGAATTCAGCATATCAAGGTACTATGACGACACAGTAGAGTTAGTTTGCATGAGTCAAACGCCATTTACAAGCCATCAAGTCTTTGATTATACCGAAATTGCATATCAAGCATATATGGCATAGGATGAGAGCTGATAAATGTTTGATCCACTGCAGGGGGACTATGCAGCAGCCAGGCAGTACTACCAGAGGGCCCTGATCCTAACCCCTGGCTCCAAGCTGCTGAAGGAGAACCTGGCCAAGCTGGACCGGCTTGAGAGGAGGCTGACCGGGACCTAGACTAACCCAGAGACACAGCACTATCCTGGGCATGAGTTGGAGTCCAAGGACCCTGGATGCCCCAACAGTACTGACCTGGTTCTTAAATCAACCTACCTGGTTGATGATGTGAGATTATGGTGAACATGACAGGGTTGCAGGGTATTGAAGCAGACTGGGGGTGATGGAGCTTCCAGGGGAGCATGAGGCTGGTTAAGCCTGTGACGGGAGTCACATTCTGGGGGAAGCAGATGGAGAGAGGACCCTAAGGAGTGGAGATGGAGATTCAGCCAGCAGCACTTCAAGCTGGAGCGGACTGGATCAGATCTCTGGAACTCTTTAAAACAGTACCACGAGCTCCACACATCGCCCAGCCTGAAAAAGCTTCAAACTAACTGATCTGCTTTTTAAAATGTTTAGTTTAGTTTTATTTGTTTTCCTATTTAATTTCATGTTAAATCCTGTTTTAGGCTCTAAATCTGTGATCACTACCCTCATCTCTGCTTATGAGCAAAACCATAAGTAAACCCATGTTGAGATTTTGAATTGGGTGTCATGTTCACATTAAAAGCTCCAACAATATTGTTCTAGCTGGAAGACAAATTACATTTTGCCAACATGAAGGATAGTTTGCTGAAGTCACTATATATCCATGCATAGGTTTGGGCTTGCCTTGACTCAAACATGGCCCCATGCAAACCCTTAGCATGAGCTTGTCTGGGATACATAAGCTCTGTGATAAGACTATTAGACAAGGTAACAGTGTGCTCTGTGAGCACATTGACAACATGTGCTTTTAACCTCAAGCTATGGCAGAGCCTCTGAGAAGCAAGCAACGCTCAATGTAGCCTTCCACAAGTACAAGTAAGCTAGTGTCTGTAGACTCCTCCTAACACTGACCCTCTGATCCGCTCAACATTTCTGACGCTGTGTATTATTTGTTGCTGTTGATGTTGCTATGATGATTGTGAATGAATATTTTATTTGGAATGTACAAATAGGATAAAGATGAACTGACTAGTGCAATGACTGAGATTGATTTGCACCATAAAAATAAATATATGTTTTATTAACTGGTGTCGGTGCGTGCTGAGGTGTCTGATAAATATAAATTGCCCTATTATTGGGAATGGGATAAAGTCAAATGAAATGGGTGTATACTGCCCTCATCTGGCCCAGTGGGTACATTACATGTCAATGAATCTAATTAGGGGACGGTAGCAGGTGCAGCGTGGGAGAGCTGATGAGTGCTTGAAAGTAGAAAGGCACGTTGTCAAGTGTCTTTGTGGCATTTACCACTGTGCCATTTTTATTCCGATTGGGCCATCAGTCTTAACCCAATCAACTTTTTAATGCACTTTGGATGAAAATGTGTGTTTTTCTAGTTGTATATCTGTCTCTGTTGAGGCTTGGATTCCAGCACGGTAAGGCCAATACATTGATTTTCATTCTAGTCTTGTTGCCAGTGACTTGATTGAGTGAATGGTGAACCTTCTGAGATTAGTATTTTTTTTTTAACCTGTCTTTCAGATCTACATAACCAGAATGAGATTGTACGTAACCCTGAAACCAGTGCATTGAACGGAACAGAAGAGGAAAATGCAACTCTCTCCAGTGGTTTTCAATTTGATGGTATGGAAAACGTTTAACAGTGAATATAAAATAATCGCGTTGAGGGCGTTGGCACTGCTCTTTATAAAGGATCGGGGGGAATAGTGGAGAACAATTGGAGGTTTACTTAGGAGCAATGCCAATATCATGGTACAACTATATGGACACTCAATTATTATGGTACATTTTTAATGGTAAGTTTACTAACCTATGATAAATATAATTGAAATGTGTATCTCATGGGGAAATACGTATAACCAGTTATTGTAATGGCTTAGCAGATAGTATAAAAAGACGATCAATATTTACCTGGCAAAAATATTAACAGGGAACTGTTCAACAATTTCTGATGAAGTTGTGTGGGAAAAGGCTACGGTGGGTGGATATTCAAATTGTCCAAACAGTTCCGCCAGGTAGATTTATTTTTTTAATCTATCTGGTCCAAATGATCCACGCTAATTTGAAAATATATAATAATTGATCAAGCCTACAAGCAATACAATACTTTACTATTATGGTGGGAGATTATAATACGTTTTTAAATACTTCAATGGACCATAAAGTAAATCGCACGACAAACTGTCACCCTCATACACTTAAGGAAATCGTGCATTTCATTGATATATTGAAACTAGTGCATATATGGAGGCCTAAATATCCCGATCTAGTGAGATATACTTGGGAGGCGCAATCAAGCTAGTCTTCTTGACCACATGTCATTCTCGCTGGCACCAAACGATAGAATGCGGCCAGACCATCAAATAATTGGCATATACATTACTCTTACAGAATTTCAACGTGGGCGAGGATATTGGAACTGTAATCAAAGCCTATTGGATGATAATTTATTCTGTCCTGGTTAAAAACAATCTAAGATTTTTTTTTCCGATATAATGTACAGCAGATCTCATAGTATGGGATACCTTTAAATGTGCCTTTAGAGGCCAAGCAATTCAATACCAATCTTTAAAACAAATGAAATTTAGATCCAAAAGAGTTCATATTAACAAAGGAAATAGGACTAACAGTACAGATGGCAGTAAACTGTAACCTAGAGGCACAGAATAAGTTAGAGAAAATAAATGGTGAACATTCAAGAGATCAAGTGTAATATATTCTACAAAATTAAGCAATCTGGGGGAATATGCTCCAAATTTGTGATTTCTCAGCATAGAAGTGCTACCAAAAATAGTCTACTGAAACTTGCTACAATATTTTGAAGGATGAAGCAAAGTACTTTAAGCATATGTTTTCGTTTGTCTCCATCTTCACTAACTGAAGTTAGAGGTATGGCTTTACAGAGGAGGAACTTATTAAACCAGTCGAGGTACTAAACCTTTTTTTGATATACTCCGAGAACCCAAGTGTTACATATAAAGCTCCAGACCATTAAAACATTGGAGACCCCTTACACTAAAGTGTTGTGATGCAAAATGCATAGCACATGTAATTGTTGAATATTATTCATCCTAATCAGACTTTTTTTTTTTTCCAACATGGGCGATACATTGAAGATGATATAAGAAGTCCTGGAAACAATAGAACACTATGAAAAATCTGGGACACCAGGGCTGATATTAATAGCTGACTTGAAAGAGGTTTTTGATAAAGTATGACTGGAATTTTATATAAACTCAGCAAAAACCAATACGTCCCATTTTCAGGACCCTGACTTTCATAGATAATTCTTAAAAATCCAAAACTTCAGAGTTTCATTGTAAAGGGTTTGAACGCTGTTTCCCATGCTTGTTCAATGAACCATGAACATGCCCCTGTGGAAAGATCGTTAAGACACTAACAGCTTAGACGGTAGGCAATTAAGGTCAGTTATATGAACTTAGGACACTAGAGGCCTTTCTACTGACTCTGAAAAACACCAAAAGAAAGATACCCAGGGTCCCTGCTCATCTGCATGAATATGCCTTAGGCATGACGACTGCAGATGTGGCCAGGGCAATAAATTGCAATGTCCATACTGTGTGACACCTAAGACCGCGCTACAGGACGGACAGCTGATCGTCCTCGCAGTGGCAGACCACATGTAACAACACCTGCACAGGATCGGTACATCCGAACATCACACCTGCGGGACAGGTACAGGATGTCAACAACTGCCCAAGTTACACCAGGAACGCACAATCCCTCCATCAGTGCTCAGACTATCCACAATAGACTGAGAGAGGCTGGACTGAGGGCTTGTAGACCTGTTGTAAGGCAGGTCCTCACCAGACATCACTGGTAACAACGTCGTCTATGGGCACAAACCCACCATCGCTGGACCAGACAGGATTGGAAAAAAGTGCTCTTCACTGACGAGTCGCAGTTTTGTTTCACCAGGGGCGATGGTCGGATTTGCTTTTATCGTCGTGGGAATGAGCGTTACACCGAGGCCTGTACTCTGGAGCTGGATCGAGGTGGAGGGTCCGTCATGGTCTGGGACGGCGTGTCACAGCATCAACGGACTGAGCTTGTCATAGCAGGCAATCTCAATGCTGTGCATTACAGGGAAGACATCCTCCTACCTCATGTGGTACCCTTCCTGCAGGCTCATCCTGACATGACCCTCCAGCATGACAATGCCACCAGCCATACTGCTCATTCTGTGCGTGATTTCCTGCAAGACAGGAATGTCATTGTTCTGCCATGGCCAGCGACGAGCCCAGATCTACATCCCATTGAGCACGTCTGGGACCTGTTGGATAGGAGGGTGAGGGCTAGGGTCATTTCCCCCCAGAAATGTCCGGGAACTTGCAGGTGCCTTGGTGGAAGAGTGGGGTAACATCTCACAGCAAGAACTGGAAAATCTGGTGTAGTCCATGAGGAGGAGATGCACCGCAGTACTTAATGCATCTGGTTCTCGTTCATTTTTTCAATCTTATGTTTGTATAAACATTTTTACACACATTAAGTTTGCTGAAAATAAATGCAGTTGACAGTGAGGAAGTTTTTTTTTTTTTTGAGTTGATAGTTCTTGTGTTTAGTCCCACTAATAAATAAAACTAATGTAAAATGTATGTAGAAGCCCTTAAGTGTTGTCCATTAGTTTACTCCAATTAGGGGAGGGGTAGTAGGGTTAAGGGAAAATATATTTTTAAAAGAAAAAAGCTGGCACGTGATATGTCTCGGGCACGAAACAAGCATAGGGTCAGAATCTATGTAATGCTCACAATGATATACACAAACCCTGGTAGTATCAGCCCTACTGGCAAGACTAGACATGCACTGCTATTCTAAGCTACTTAAAACTAAGGCCCCCCACATTTCCTGATGCAGTGAGAAACCTGTCCCTGCACAGCCATAAAGAAACCTGTAACCTCTGGGAGCTTCGTTGCAGATCTGGCAGGGGTTCGGTCCTTCGTGCCAGAGCAGGAGATGGAGGTGAGGATCATTGGTGGCGTGGAGGCCTGGGCCCACTCCTGGCCATGGCAGGTATCCCTACGCTTTACCACCATGCCAGCCTGTGGTGGTTCCATCATCGCCCCTCAGTGGGTTCTGACTGCCACACACTGCTTCAAGCAGTGAGTAGTTCTGGAAGTTCAAGTAACAAGAAATGGATGTGTAGCTAGAGAAATCAAAAGTAATAATGGATGGTGTTTTACAGGTATAACAAAGTGGATTTCTGGACTGTGATGGCGGGAAAACACGACCTTGAGAATCCTGATGAAGAATGTCAACAGGTGGGACGGACTACATTCAAGACATCTAAACAGATTTTTCTTCTGTGTTCCTCTTCTGCGTTTAACTGTTAGGGCGCACATTTTATTTTTCAGTTGGTTGGGGTCTCTAAAATAGTCACCCACAAGGATTACAACCGCATGACAAAGATGCATGACATTGCCCTGGTGAAGCTGAAGACCCCGCTGATGTTCAACCAGTGTGTGAGACCCATAGAGATATGGATGAGGCCAATCGAACCCAAAAAGCAATGCACAGTGACCGGCTGGGGTACCACCAGAGAGAGTAGGTAGATTTCCTATTTTTCTTTTTGAAGTTAAGTTGCCTTCATCTCTTTTATTAGAAAGGTCAGGTGTTCCTTTCTGGGGTCATAACTGACAACATAATTGCTCATTCACAGTGAGGAGGGTCCTGTTACTTGTTTTCCCCTCTTCGTGTCTTTCTTCCTACTCTTCTACTCTCAGATGGGCCTCGTGCCAACCGACTCCAGGAGGTCAATGTGACCTGCCTATCCCCAGAGGACTGTAACAAGTTCTACCTTGGTGTTGTTCAGCCCACCATGTTCTGTGCTGGAGACCCTGAAGGAGGTGTAGACGCCTGTCAGGTAGTGACCTTGAACTCTGACAATGCCTTCATGTATTTAATACCTTCCGTTGTTTTCTATTTTCATATAAAAAGTCTGTTCTGTTTTCTTCGTCTTATGACGTGTTTGTTCCTGCAGGGTGACTCGGGTGGGCCTCTGTCCTGCTACACAGGGTCCAGGTATGAGTTGGCTGGAGTGGTCAGCTGGGGAGTGGGCTGTGGTAGAGCCCGGAGGCCTGGCGTCTATACTAAAGTACAGGTCTACCTAGACTGGATAAATGAATTAATTCAAGGTAAGAACACCCTTGGAGACCAACGCTAGAGAAATACTTAGTTTTTAAGCACTCAGGAATTTTTTTATTTTAATAATCTTTTATTTTTAACAGGTGAAACATCTCTGTCTGGTGGTATTACTGTGACTGAAGGTAGGTTATGTCACTGAATTATTTAACTACCTGAAATAATATTTTGCAGGAAATGAATATCTGATTTAATTTTCATCTTACTGCAAGCACATAAAATTGTATTTTGTTAATCAAAACAGTGCGTTATCAAAACTGAAGATCATATTCAGTTTGACCCCTTACCCTCTTCCTGTCTCCCAGAGAGTTGTGGTCAGAGTAAGATATTGCCCTGCCGGCTGGACTCCCGCCCAGCGTGGTTGTATGCGACCTTGGAGGGTGAGGTGCGGGTGGGGAGTGTGACAGAGGCGTGCCCCAACTCCTGGCCCTGGCAGGTCAGTCTGCAGTCCAAAGGGAGACATTACTGCAGCGGGACCCTGATCCACCACCACTGGGTCCTGGCACCGCAACACTGCCGCTGCAAGTGAGTCAGTCACCAAGTACCGACACAGGGGACACGCACTGTCGTCTGTAATATAACCTCTACACCATTGTTCATTTTCTTTGAATATCTCTGTCGTGATGCTTCACTCATTCGGTGGACTCGTACACCCACCTTCACGTTCTTTTTCCTCACACTCAGTATTGTGCTCTCAAACAGCCCTTGGAATGTCAGTGAGGGTAGGTCAGCTACTGTAGTTCTTGTTCACCAGTCCTATTTCACACACACACACAGTGCCTGTCTATTCTCCTCTTTCAGACCTACAGTTGACACGGTGGTGCTGGGAGGTCACGACCTGAGGTTCATGGCTGCCCAGACCATCCCGGTGGACGAGGTGTTCAACCACCCCCATGACGGAACCTTCCCTCCGACCTCTGACCTCACACTCATCAAGCTCAGTGTTCCAGCTCGATTTGGTAAACGAATACTCCTCCAGAATGGGTTACTTTAGCTCACTGACTTGATTGTTTTTGCTTGACTGGTTTACAGGACTGTGAACTTGGCTTGCAGGCCAATTAAAGCATGTGACATATCTAGGATGCTTATTCTGGTGGTCTTCTCTGATATGTCCCTAGATGACACCGTGTCTCCGGTGTGCCTCCCACATGAGGATGTGAAGCTGGATGACAGCTGGTCCTGTGTGACAACAGGCTGGGGATCCAGCAACTCGGCACGTATGTACAGCAACATAACTCTACATTCACGACTATGAGTTCTCGAGTACGGTTGGTGGCCAGTTTACCACAAGGAACTGGAGGGACTCGGCCTCCCAGATCCAGTGTTTCATCGGTCTTGCTCATAAATAGGCGGCATCCTTCTCTATTATAAATTATATAATCTCATGTGCTCTGTCTCCCCCTAGCGAAGGTTGGCAGTGCCATCCTGCACCAGGCCAGGCTGGGTCTGGTCAACAAGACCACTTGTAGAGAGAGCTGGGGAGAGGATCTCATTACGGACACTCAGCTGTGTACAGACCCAGCCGGCTCTGTCTCCTGCATGGTATGTACAGTGGGACGGTTAACTCAACCCATGTCTTCATGAGTACACCATTATGTTTTGAACGTACAGTACTGATGTGAATGAGTGGTCTTCATAAAAATGTGACGTGGAATACCCGACTGGACTAGTGCACGCAAACTTTCACAACCTTGTTTTAACTCTAGTGTAATTTATCATGTTTTCAAATATCTATAAGTCTTTCTTCCCTATCTATAGGGGGACTCTGGTGCTCCACTCCTCTGCCAAAAAATAAATGGGGTCTTCTTCCTCTTTGGGGTGGTCACATGGGGCAGCCCGAGCTGTGACCTCAGCACACCAGCAGTCTTCTCCCGATTATCAGCTTATCATTCCTGGATCACAAATATAACCAATGACATCTGACTTTGTTTCACAGTATAATGGAATAAACAATGACTTTTTTTGATCCGGTGTTCATTTTGAGACTTTAGTAAGGCAAAGGCACACAGTGTATAATGCAATCACAATTAGATGTTTAGAGGGATGTGACGCACAAGTCAAGCTGACTCTGTTGTACACTGTATTTTGGTCTTCATAGGATTTGTCAAAGATGTTGAGTTTGTATTTTTCTTTAGTTTACACTGATTGAAATATATTGCGCATGTGATTTTATACATTCAAATATAACATGAACACTTTTTTTAAGGGGGTAGGAATGTACACTGACTGCACAAAACATTAGGAACACTTACTCGTTCCAGGTGAAAGATGTGATCCCTTACGGATGTCTCTTGTTACATCCACCAATCAGTGTAGATGAAGGGGAGGAGACAGGTTAAAGAAGGATTGGCTTGTGTGTACGGGTGCCATTCAGAGGGTGAACGGGCAAGACCAAAGATTTAAGCGCCTTTGAACAGTGTGGTAGGCGCCAGGCACACCGGTTTGTGTCAAGAATTGCAGCGCTGCTGAGTTTCACGTGCATCCGTTAGTGTATCAAGACTGGTCCACCACCCAAAGGACATCCAGCCAACTTGACACAACCGTGGGGAGCATTGAAGTCAACATGGGCCAGCATCCCTGTGGAACGCATTAGACACCTTGTGTCCATGCCTGACAAATTGAGGGGGGGGGGGTGCAACTTTCACAATGTTCAGCATCCTGCTCTGTTTATCTGGCCTATAATCTTATGCAAGATTCCTTTTTATCACTATGTCAATATTAGGCATCCTATAAAAGTCAATGGCATGCTTGGTAAAACTGCCAGTGCCACTAGGATAATGCTGATGTATCATTCAAACAGGAGCTGCACAGCTTAATGTCAGGAGCCTTGGGTTGACCTGGGGAAAACCCATGGGAGATATCATTTACCCGCATTATTTGAATGAAGACAATGTTTGTAGGCGACAGTAACTAATGACCTGACACAAATTTCATTATTGATTTGTTTTTAAAATGAGGGTTCGATCAGAGTTCTATAGAGGACTCTAGCGCCCAAAAGCTTGTTCTAGAATTGGCAGCGCTAGAGAACTTTCCCCATTTTGAAGTAGTCAACTGAGTGGGACTTGCTATGGGTTAAGGAAGAATCATATAATTCCAACCAGGTCATCAGGGAATCAGTCAATGAATTCTACTTTGAAAACATTCCATAACTGCAGGTGGCAGCAAATCGCCAACCAAGGCTTTATACCTGTTCAAACAACACACGGCCCTTTCAGGTTGTTCACCAACTCAACAAAGAAGTACATTGACTACTTCAAAATGGAGATAGGTGGTGGTGGTGGTGCCGGTGCGCTCACAGAAGCCTAAGCCTGTGTTAACTTCAGACCTTTTCCTGCGTGTTTTCCAAAACCCTGTTCATTCCCCATTCATTTTTCACAAGAGATCACTTCATTTATTTCCAGGTTTTAGGACTGCAAGCTGGCAGCTCTATAGAGTACCACAGTATGAGTCATAATACCCATAAAACCTAGTGGTCAAACAACGAAATGGTTCCAATCGTTTTCCCACCATCATGTTTTCCCATAGGGGATTTTAGAAACACTTAAAATAAGGGCTGTGTTTCATGTAGTCTTACCCTGGCAGGACGTTTTGATAACCGTGTAAATCTCTTTAGGACAAGGGGACATTTAAGTGTTTCTAAAATCCCCTATGGAATTTCAAGGTCCCCTATGCTGGACCTTGGGAATGTAGATGGTCAAGATAGGAGCCGGGTAATGTGGTGTGGGGATTTTAATGCTCATGGTTTGCTCTGGGGAGGGTTACGGACTGATGTAAACTGACAAGTGTTGGAGGAACTACTGGATGAGAAAGGGCTTGTGAGTTGTAACGATGGCCGGGGAACCAGGATTGACCCAGTAACTGGAAATTAACCTGCTCTGGTTCTTACTTTGATCTCAAGTTCAATGGCAGGCAGTTGGGAGGTTTTGGAGGAATCTACAGAGTGCATAGTGATCACTATCCTATCATGTGTACTGTAGGAATGAGGGAGGTAGAAATGGATTGAGGAGATGGATATTTGGTAAAGCAGAGTGGGGTCAGTTTCAGGAGTTGAGTAAATAAGAGCTGTCTCAGGTTGATCTTAATTCAGATATAGAAACACTCAATGATGTAATAAGAGGCGCAATAGTAGGGGCTGCAAGGCAGGTGATTCCTATGGGTACAGGGGGAGAAAGAGTAACGCAGTCCCCTGGTGGAGTGAAGAGTAGGAACAGGGTTTTCAGAATGTTGAAAAGGTCCCATAATTACCAGCACCTGATTCAGTACACAAGCAGTAGTAAGGAGGATCATTAGGACAGCTAAGAGGGAGTATTGGCACCGGTTCTGTGGAAACATAGGCAGGACCACTCCTGTGGGAGAGGTATGGGGGAGGTTTGAGGACAGAAGAGATTGGTATCTCCCTGTGCTGAAAAGTGGGGAGATTGTTGCAGTGAGAGATATGGAGAAGGCAGAGATGCTAACCCAGGCATTTGTGAAGGTGCACAGCTCAAAGAATCTGACAGAAGAGGGGCAGCGTGGGAGAGAGAGGGTCAGAGGAGAACATCCGGGGGTCCTGGATCAGAGAGAGATGGTGGGGGATACATTGAATGGCCCTTTTACATTGGCTAAGATGAAGAGAGCATTAGCTAAAGCTGGGGTAACATCTCCTGGGATGAGATGTGTTAAATCATGATGGCTCATCTCAGTGACACTGCAATGGGGAAAGTACTGGGCCTTTACAAGAAGGTGTGGCAGAAAGTTGGAAAGAGGCTGTAGTGGTGCCAAAACGTAAACCTGGGAAAGACCCGACTAGTTCTTCAAGCTATAGGCCGATAGCGTGGAGATCTCGCGTATGTAAACTTATGGAAAGGATGATAACGGAAAGGCTGACATACTTCCTAGAGAGTAGAGGACTAATGTCACCAGATCAAAGTGTGCTCAGGAAAGGCAAGGTAAGGATGTATCCTGTGCTGTGCCTTGACTTAGTCAAATGGAAGGCACAGGCAAATAAGGAGGTGGTAGTAGCCATTTTCTTTGATGTAGAGAAGGCTTATGATATGATGTGGAAGGAAGGCCTACTTATCAAGCTGAATAATATGGGGGTTAGGGTAAGGGTTTTTAACTGGATAAATTATTTTATTTTTGGCAGATCAATACAAGTGAGGGTGGAGAGCTCTATGTCAGAAAGCTAAGAGGTGGATATTTGTACCCCCCATGGAAGTGCCATTAGTCCTTTGTTGTTCTCCATTATTATTGACAATGTATTCTCTAAGGTAAGACCTGATACTGGGAGGTCATTGTTTGCAAATGATGGAAAGCTGTGGAAGAGAGTGAGAAATATTTCCCATACAGCCAGAAGAGTTCAAGAAGCTATTAGTGAAGTAGAGCTGTGGTCCATCAGGTTGGGCTTCAAGTTTACAGTTGAGAAAACACAGACTGTGTTTTTTTTAAAGGAAGGTTTGGGAGGAAATATACCTGAATCTGTATGGAAGGAATCTGGAGAGGGTGGGAGGGTTTAGGTTCCTGGGTGTCTGGTTTGGCACTCAAATGACATGGGCAGAGCATATTAACAGTAGTTGTCAAAGGAAAGAAAATATTGAATGTGATGCGTTGCTTGTCAGGAATGGAGTTGGGGGCAGATAGAATGCCATTAAAAATGATTTGATATATATATATAGCGCTGTTAGGTTCTAATTCTCGGAGTAAAAAAAAGCTTAACCAAGTTTATTCTTCCCAGAGGATCAATACAGCTGCATTAGAAAAATACATTTTCACACAAGCACTGATATTTAACCCTTCCTCCTAGGCTGAGTCTCCTCCTATACATCTGTCTTTACTGCTAGGCAGGACACTAAGTGATACGGGCCATAAACTTTTATTTCCCCCTTAACGTGACCTGACCTGATCTCGACCCCCCTTCATCACTAATCCTTTTCTCTCTCTCCTTATCAATGCCTGCCACATGTGATCGCTTCCCTGCACTCAGCACCTTACAAGCTTAATTGCACACAATATATACTGTCCTCCTACAGATAACCATTAACTTCTGGTGTCGACCCTCTAAACCTAAGCACTCAATCTTTCAATAGGATCCCTGATACAATGTAAACATTATACATTATCCTCTCTCCCTCAGTGACATGAATAAGTATGTTTCATATTCTCAGAACCCAACAGCGCTGTTAAGGTCATCAATGGATTATGTAAGTATAGCATACGGATCAGCAGCTCAGACACCTTTAAAAAGATAGATGTTATCCAAGCCCTAAGAATATGTTGTGGAGCACTCAGGACCTCTCCGGTGGCAGCGATGTAGGTAGAGTTGGGAGAGATGCCGTTAAAGTTAAGAAGACAACAGCTAGCCATGACATATTGGGTAAATCGACAAGGACACAAGGTTACACATCCCACAAAAAAAGGTGCTGCTAGCTAACATTCAATCGCTGGAAAATAAATCGGATGAACTGAAAGCACGTATATCCTACCAACAGAACATTAAAAACTGTAATATCTTATGTTTCACTGAGTCGTGGCTGAACGATGACATTAAGAACATAGAGCTGGCAGGTTATACACTCTATCGGCAGAATAGAACAGCAGCCTCTGGTAAGACACAGGACGGGGGTCTATGCATTTATGTAAACAACAGCTGATGCACGATATCTAAGGAAGTCTAAAGGTTTTGCTCACCTGAGGTAGAGTATCTCAAGATAAGCTGTAGACCACACTATCTACAGTACCTAGAGGGTTTTCATCTGTATTTTCCATAGTTGTTTATATTCCACCACAGAGCGAGGTTGGCACTAAAACCGCACTAAATAAGCTGTGTTCCGCCATAAGCAAACAGGAAAACGCTCATCCAGAGTCGGTGCTCCTAGTGGCCGGTAACAGGGAAACTTAAATCAGTTTACCAAATTTCTATCAGCATGTTAAATATGCAACCAGAGGGAAAACATTTTACTCCACACACAGAGACATGTACAAAGCTCTCCCTCGCTCCCTCCATTTGGCAATTCTGACCATAACTCTATCCTCCAGATTCCTGCTTACAAGCACCCCCTTCAGGGGTGTGTGCTCAGTCCCCTCCTGTACTCCCTGTTCAATCATGACTGCATGGCCAGGCACAACTCCAACACCATCATTAAGTTTGCTGATGACACAACAGTGGTAGGCCTGATCACCGACAAAGAGGGAGGCCGTGTAGTGCAAGTACAACAACCTCTCCCTCAATGTGATCAAGACTTAAGGAGATGATTGTGGACTACAGAAAAAGGAGGACCGAGCATGCCTCCATTCTCATCGACGGGGCTATAGTGGAGCAGGTTGAGAGCTTCAAGTTCCTTGGCATCCACACCAACAAACTAACATGGTCTAAGCACACCATGACAGTCGTGAAGAGGGCACGACAATACCTATTCCCCCTCAGGAGACAGAAAAGATTTGGCATGGGTCCTCTGATCCTCAAAAGGTTTTACAGCTGCACCATAGAGAGAATCCTGACGGGTTGCATCACTGGCTGGTATGGCAACTGCTCGACCTCCGACCGCAAGTCACTACAGAGGGTAGTGCGTACGGCCAAGTACATCACCGGGGCCAAGCTTCCTGCCATCCAGGACCTCTATACCAGGCGGTGTCAGAGGAAGGCCCTAAAAATTGTCAAAGACTCCAGCCACCCTAATCATAGACTGTTCTCTCTACTACCGCACGGCAAGCGGTACCAGAATCTATTTGCACCCCCCCATTGACTCTGTACCAGTACCCCCTGTATATTGCCCCCCTATTGTTATATTGGGTTTGATTTAGACCTTCAATGTCTCTGGTCCACAATCCAGTCCAGTTGGTGGCGGTAATGCACTTTAAAGTTGGTTGCCAACGGCGATATAAATTCCACAGAAGAAGAAGAAGAACCACGCCTTCTGCAACATTCACTTATTTTTCTTTCTCCGCACAGCAACAGTTATTTATTCGTGATGTGTTGAAAGACGTTTTAAAAAATATATAGATTTAGATTTAGCAGGGACGCCTAGCTTTAAACATGGGGGTAACCAGAATAACGCGTCATATGTTTTTATGGAGTATGGCAATTATTTACATGTTTGCTTTTGCATCCCTCTATGTCCAGATACCAGGTAAAACAACATTTTACTTGCGCCAATTTGTTAATTGTAATCTAAGGAACTTGATTATTGGTTGACTGTTGATGATCATGGAAAAGCATTCAGCTCTGCATCTTTGAATCGGGTGGATTCCACTTTTTCCATATGTTTAGCTTGCTTCCTCATATTCCAACTGTTGCGATTCTGATGATGAACTGATTTGTAGTTGCATCTGATCGGTAAAGTACACCGGGGATTGTAAATATAAAATACTGTCAAACGAAGTAGCCTAATATGTTTATCGGATGAAATGACCACTTTCTGTGCTAGCCGGTGTTGTTGGGACTGATCGGGCGAGCTAATGACAACTTCCACGTGCTAAGCTATTTCGCTACATTCATTGCCTTTGCTACACTGTTACAACTCATGCACCGTCACTATAGTCTAGGCCTAGAAAAGGAATGTATTTTGATTTAATATTCAGTTTCAGATACTTTACATACACAGATCTATATTGATGTGTTCGTATTTATTTCTAAACATTAACTAGCTGTATACGTGAACGACTTGTTATAGAATGGTCCCTCACGTACTAAGGGAAATCATACATTAACGTAGGGGAGACTTAGCCTAGTAAGAACCATCCTAATCTCGCGAGCTCGCAAGTTCGTACGAGGCTAGGGCAGGTTTGGCTTTATAAAGGAGAGTGCGGCCGGTTGGCAGCGATAGAAGTGATGTGGCCTTTCATGCTATGGCCACGTCCTGACAGCACTGGTCGTTATTGGACAGATGCCCGTTTAGATATTTGCTTGGGGCAAGTGAATGTTTTCTTTGCATGGTTGCTTTCGTTGCCTTTTTCATGCTTACATGCCGTCTTTGAGGGTTAGGATTTCCCTCCAGATTGTGCACACATCAGTCCAGTATTCGAGCTTGGCTCAGACCCCTAACAGTATACAATCGATCTTGTAGTATCATTTTCATTTTTTCCCAGTCTAAATACAAACTTGTAGTCATGTTGATTTGCCATCACTGTCAACTTTACTTTGTCATGCAGCCACCTTATTAAGCAAATTGTATGTGAAATGTACCAAGGTCAAATGTGTTTTCTATTGAATATTGGTTTGCTATTCGGTTTTGTCTCCTCAATACCTATTGAACCAAACATTCCATTATTATGAAAATGAGATATTCTGAATCAGGGACAAAAATCCACTGCTCATTCTTATTAAGGACATTTTGATTTTCTTTATGGGGGATTTAAATGTTCAATAGCTTTTCTAAGCAAAACACTCTATGACTATGAAAATGGTTTAGTCATAATCAGGGGAGCTGATTATACACTATAGAAGATAGCTCTTACACTATGTTCAATAGCTCTTACACAAAGTGTGCCATGATTATGAAATTGATATATTCAGAAACAGGGGAGGATGGACAAAAAAAAACATTTTTGTTTGTGTAAAGAAAAGTACAAACAATACACCTTGTATTCCAAAACGCCTGAAACCGGCATCCTACGGAGGATTTCTGACTAGACACCGGCAATTTGTAATCATCGTATACTTCTGCTAATGTTGGTTTCAGGCGTTTTGGAATACAAGGTGTATTGTTTGTACTTTTCTTTACACAAACAAACATGTATTTTTGTCCATCCTCCCCTGTTTTAAGCAATAAAGCCCGAGGAGGTGTGGTGTATGGCCAGTATACCACGGCTAACGGCTGTTCTTGCACGACGCAATGCGTCCCCCGAGGTACCTTATTGCTATTATAAACTGGTTACCAGTGTAGTTAGAATAGTAAAAAAAAAAATGTCATACACACGTGGTATATGGTCCGATATACCATGGCTTTTTAGCCAATCAGCATTCAGGGCTCACACCACCTAGTTTATAATATAGAATTGATCATTTTCATAGTCATGGAACACTTTGTTTAAGAGCTATTGAAGATTGAAATCGTATTATTTAAAAAAATCCAAAATGTGGATTTTTCTCCATCCACCCCTGATTTAGATAGTATTATCTTCATAGTCATGGCATGCTTGGCTCAATAGCTATTGACGAGAGAACCAAATATCCAACACAAAACACACTTTACGAAGTGCAAAATATGCGTGCGTCCACTTGCAATCCACTCCATAGTCACTTTACCTGGCAGCAGGTGGCCTAACTGAAATAACATCTCATTGGACAAGTGCTGGCAAGAGGAGATGCATTGAACAACAATGAGTCATCATTGCACAGTTTGGTGTTTGTTTTACTTTTATTGCTCTGCTTCTCGTCCCAAATGTGAGCATGCATCCAGTTGGTCCACTCTGTGTGCCAGGTATGTCCTAGTGGCACTTCTAGTCTCTCACCTGTCGTCTCAAGTGTACACTAAATACACTAGATTCCAATGAACTGTAATAAGACTAGCTGTATGCTTTCAGTCTTTTTTTTAATGAAAAAGTTATGCCATATTCCAATCAGTTGATCACAATCTTGGCTCAACCCTACTACTTCCGGCGCCGACAGAGATGGCCGCCTCGCTTCGCGTTCCTAGGAAACTATGCAGTTTTTTGTTTTTTTACGTGTTATTTCTTACACTAGTACCCCAGGTCATCTTAGGTTTCATTACATACAGCCGAGAAGAACTACTGAATATAAGATCAGCGTCAACTCACCATCAGTACGACCAAGAATATGTTTTTCGCGATGCGGATCCTGTGTTCTGCCTTACAACCAGTGTAACGGAGTGGATCACATGCAGCGACCAAAAAAAAAACGACTCAGAAAAAGAGGGAAACGAAGCGGTCTTCTGGTCAGACTCCGGTGACGGGCACATCGTGCACCACTCCCTAGCATTCTTCTTGCCAATGTCCAGTCTCTTGACAACAAGGTTGATGAAATCCGAGCAAGGGTAGCATTCCAGAGGGACATCAGAGACTGTAACGTTCTCTGCTTCACGGAAACATGGCTAACTGGAGAGACGCAATCCGAAGCGGTGCAGCCAGCGGGTTTCTCCACGCATCGCGCCGACAGAAACAAACATCTTTCTGGTAAGAAGACGGGCGGGGGTGTATGCCTTATGGCCAACGTGACATGGTGTGATGAAAGAAACATACAGGAACTCAAATCCTTCTGTTCACCTGATTTAGAATTCCTCACAATCAAATGTAGACCGCATTATCTACCAAGAGAATTCTCTTCGATTATAATCACAGCCGTATATATCCCCCCAAGCAGACACATCGATGGCTCTGAACGAACTTTATTTAACTCTCTGCAAACTGGAAACGATTTATCCGGAGGCTGCATTCATTGTAGCTGGGGATTTTAACAAGGCTAATCTGAAAACAAGACTCCCTAAATTTTATCAGCATATCGATTGCGCAACCAGGGGTGGAAAGACCCTGGATCATTGTTACTCTAACTTCCGCGACGCATATAAGGCCCTGCCCCGCCCCCTTTCGGAAAAGCTGACCACGACTCCATTTTGTTGATCCCTGCCTACAGACAGAAACTAAAACAAGAAGCTCCCACGCTGAGGTCTGTCCAACGCTGGTCCGACCAAGCTGACTCCACACTCCAAGACTGCTTCCATCACGTGGACTGGGAGATGTTTCGTATTGCGTCAGACAACAACATTGACGAATACGCTGATTCGGTGTGCGAGTTCATTAGAACGTGCGTTGAAGATGTCGTTCCCATAGCAACGATTAAAACATTCCCTAACCAGAAACCGTGGATTGATGGCAGCATTCGTGTGAAACTGAAGGCACGAACCACTGCTTTTAATCAGGGCAAGGTGTCTGGTAACATGACTGAATACAAACTGTGCAGCTATTCCCTCCGCAAGGCTATCAAACAAGCTAAGCGCCAGTACAGAGACAAAGTAGAATCTCAATTCAACGGCTCAGACACAAGAGGCATGTGGCAGGGTCTACAGTCAATCACGGACTACAGGAAGAAACCCAGCCCAGTCACGGACCAGGATGTCTTGCTCCCAGGCAGACTAAATAACTTTTTGCCCGCTTTGAGGACAATACAGTGCCACTGACACGGCCTGCAACGGAAACATGCGGTCTCTCCTTCACTGCAGCCGAAGTGAGTAAGACATTTAAACGTGTTAACCCTCGCAAGGCTGCAGGCCCAGACGGCATCCCCAGCCGCGCCCTCAGAGCATGCGCAGACCAGCTGGCCGGTGTGTTTACGGACATATTCAATCAATCCCTATACCAGTCTGCTATTCCCACATGCTTCAAGAGGGCCACCATTGTTCCTGTTCCCAAGAAAGCTAAGGTAACTGAGCTAAACGACTACCGCCCCGTAGCACTCACATCATCATGAAGTGCTTTGAGAGACTAGTCAAGGACCATATCACCTCCACCCTACCTGACACCCTTGACCCACTCCAATTTGCTTACCGCCCAAATAGGTCCACAGACGATGCAATCTCAACCACACTGCACACTGCCCTAACCCATCTGGACAAGAGGAATACCTATGTGAGAATGCTGTTCATCGACTACAGCTCGGCATTCAACACCATAGTACCCTCCAAGCTCGTCATCAAGCTCGAGACCCTGGGTCTCGACCCCGCCCTGTGCAACTGGGTACTGGACTTCCTGACGGGCCGCCCCCAGGTGGTGAGGGTAGGCAACAACATCTCCTCCCCGCTGATCCTCAACACTGGGGCCCCACAAGGGTGCGTTCTGAGCCCTCTCCTGTACTCCCTGTTCACCCACGACTGCGTGGCCATGCACGCCTCCAACTCAATCATCAAGTTTGCGGACGACACAACAGTGGTAGGCTTGATTACCAACAACGACGAGACGGCCTACAGGGAGGAGGTGAGGGCCCTCGGAGTGTGGTGTCAGGAAAATAACCTCACACTCAACGTCAACAAAACTAAGGAGATGATTGTGGACTTCAGGAAACAGCAGAGGGAACACCCCCCATCCACATCGATGGAACAGTAGTGGAGAGGGTAGCAAGTTTTAAGTTCCTCGGCATACACATCACAGACAAACTGAATTGGTCCACTCACACAGACAGCATCGTGAGGAAGGCGCAGCAGCGCCTCTTCAACCTCAGGAGGCTGAAGAAATTCGGCTTGTCACCAAAAGCACTCACAAACTTCTACAGATGCACAATCGAGAGCATCCTGGCGGGCTGTATCACCGCCTGGTATGGCAACTGCACCGCCCTCAACCGTAAGGCTCTCCAGAGGGTAGTGAGGTCTGCACAACGCATCACCGGGGGCAAACTACCTGCCCTCCAGGACACCTACACCACCCGATGCTACAGGAAGGCCATAAAGATCATCAAGGACATCAACCACCCGAGCCACTGCCTGTTCACCCCGCTGTCATCCAGAAGGCGAGGTCAGTACAGGTGCATCAAAGCTGGGACCGAGAGACTGAAAAACAGCTTCTATCTCAAGGCCATCAGACTGTTAAACAGCCACCACTAACATTGAGTGGCTACTGCCAACACACTGTCAATGACACTGACTCTACTCCAGCCACTTTAATCATGGGAATTGATGGGAAATGATGTAAATATATCACTAGCCACTTTAAACAATGCTACCTTATATAATGTTACTTACCCTACATTGTTCATCTCATATGCATACGTTGATACTGTACTCTATATCATCGACTGCATCCTTATGTAATACATGTATCACTAGCCACTTTAACTATGCCACTTGGTTTACATACTTATCTCATATGTATATACTGTACTCGATATCATCTACTGTATCTTGCCTATGCTCCTCTGTACCATCACTCATTCATATATCCTTATGTACATATTCTTTATCCCCTTACACTGTGTATAAGACAGTAGTTTTTTTGGAATTGTTAGTTAGATTACTTGCTCGTTATTACTGCATTGTCGGAACTAGAAGCACAAGCATTTCGCTACACTCGCATTAACATCTGCTAACCATGTGTATGTGACAAATAAAATTTGATTTGAACCCGTAAGCAATGTTATGGTAATGTAATAATATTCTGGAATACCTAATTTAGTGAGATGTTTGCATTTCTGAACTCCCTTCTTTCACATGTTCCCTTTGGACTGAATAAGCAGACAGCCCAGATAAAAACAAGTGTCTCCTTTTCACATACGTGACCATTGACCTATTTAGCAGGGTACCATAAACCAACTTACTGTAAGTATATGAACATGGCCTCTATTCACTAACCCCATTCCCAATAAACACAACCCCCCCCCTCTGTTTTGTTTATCCATCCCTGCTCTTTGTCTCTGTGGCCAGGTCTCTATGGCAATGAGGGGGTCCTGCCTGTGCGCCTGGTGGAGCCCCGTGTGAACGGCTCCAGACCAGTGTTGGAGCAGATACATGCCCACCCCTCCCTGCTGTGGCTGGGGCCCCGGCTGGGTCTGGACGCCCAGCAGGCAATGGAGCTGCTCTGCCTGGCGGGGGCTCTCTTAGCCCTGGGAGCTGCCCTACTGGAGCCCCTCCGAGACAGCCTGGTGTTCTTCTGCCTCTGGGCCCTCTACCTCTCCCTCTGTCAGGTCGGTGGGTGGGGTTGTCTGTCTGCCATTGGTTTGGTTAGATACTGTACATTAAATAAATGATAGAGTAAATGAATCAACATATTTTTCTCTTGACAGGTGGGCCAAGACTTTCTGCGGTTTCAGTGGTAAGTGATCTGTCCTCTGAGTTCTCCTATGGGCCGAATTGATAGAGCGTGACACAGGCTGCAAAGCTCAGACTTTGAAACAAAAAGTATTTTGTTTACTAAAGTGTTATTGCTGAAGGCAAAGTCTACTGGGACTGTGTGACATCATTTTTTTTTCTCAGACATGGGTTTTACTGCAAGAGCATTAGGGTCAGACAATAAACTGCTCTTGGAACCATTTACCAGTAAAATTCACGATCCACTCTTCATAATTCTGTGTTGATTACTAACTAGAGTACAGTAGTCAAGTTGAGAATAGAACTGATGTTGAAAGTGTTTGTCCATATGTATCAGTCTTAGACATCATGCATATTTTATAGGGGTCAGCAGACTTTGCATTGAAGGACATCTATCAGACATGTAATATGGTTTTAGAGTTATGGACTTTTAGCTAAGCTTGGAGATGTGCTAGAATTGCAGCACATTTACTTCTGATATCTGTTTGTAGCAAAGCAAGATGATGCAAGGCCAGGGCCGGCTGCCCATTAGGCAGGAATTGGCAGATTGACGAGGGCGGCCTTTTCTGAGCTAAACTGACCAAGACGTACCTCAAACAACACATAAAACCTCACATAATTCTGCCCCAAAACAATGACAATTTCTCTCAAACATATGGGCATATGGGAGTTTTAGGTGAACGCTGATGCCGCCCTGTGATAAGCAGTGCCCACTTTGTCAAAGGCAGGGTTGCAAAATATTTTGCTGGTCCATTCCCAGCGTGCCTCTCCAGGGTGTTGTTGGAGAGATGCATCCACCAACGCTCCGTCACAAACATCACATAGCAGATATAGTCTATGGTAGAAAGAGTATGCAGACTTTTCTGTAGCCTACAGGCTGGAGATAAAATGTATGACAATGTAATCTGAGACAGACACTTTTTACATCATGCAGGTTTCTCCAATTAGCTTAATGTAAATGGCGCCCAATCAAATTAAAAATGCGCTGACAAGTTAGCGAACACCAAATCCCCTCCCAAAACATTCACAGGAATCAGGACAAATAAAGACCTGACAAGTATGTATTTTTCAGTGTCTGGAAAATACATATTTTTCCACCTCTAATATAGACTTATTTTATTGCGGAATTTCTTTTCGTCTTGCCTAGAGCGTCAGAACGGCCAGGACTGGGCCTGTGTAAGGCAGTGGTTTCCACAGCAACAGCAATTGCATGGAGTGGTAAATAGATAATACGTAGTTGCCTGGTTTGTGTTTTTATGAGTAGTAGGTGTAGGTGTGTCTGAACTGTTTACAGTTAGGTGGCTATCCCCTAAGGCACACCACTTGGTTCTGCATGTAGAGAATGCCAACCTACAACCAGTTTTAAGATGCACAGCTACCAGTATGTTATGGCATCTCAGTGCCTCTGGCTCTAACGGGCATTGCTTCTACTAGGCTAACTGATTCCCTGGAAGGCAGTGTCATTGGATTCGAAGCTCAGTGATATGTACTCTATTCCACTGTTTTGAGCAGGAATTTCATGTAGCCTTCTTCTGGTGCAGGAATTTCATGTAGCCTTCTTCTGGTGCAGGAATTTCATGTAGCCTTCTTCTGGTGCAGGAATTTCATGTAGCCTTCTTCTGGTGCAGGAATTTCATGTAGCCTTCTTCTGGTGCAGGAATTTCATGTAGCCTTCTTCTGGTGCAGGAATTTCATGTAGCCTTCTTCTGGTGCAGGAATTTCATGTAGCCTTCTTCTGGTGCAGGAATTTCATGTAGCCTTCTTCTGGTGCAGGAATTTCATGTAGCCTTCTTCTGGTGCAGGAATTTCATGTAGCCTTCTTCTGGTGCAGGAATTTCATGTAGCCTTCTTCTGGTGCAGGAATTTCATGTAGCCTTCTTCTGGTGCAGGAATTTCATGTAGCCTTCTTCTGGTGCAGGAATTTCATGTAGCCTTCTTCTGGTGCAGGAATTTCATGTAGCCTTCTTCTGGTGCAGGAATTTCATGTAGCCTTCTTCTGGTGCAGGAATTTCATGTAGCCTTCTTCTGGTGCAGGAATTTCATGTAGCCTTCTTCTGGTGCAGGAATTTCATGTAGCCTTCTTCTGGTGCAGGAATTTCATGTAGCTTCTGGTGCTTCTGGTGCAGGAATTTCATGTAGCCTTCTTCTGGTGCAGGAATTTCATGTAGCCTTCTTCTGGTGCAGGAATTTCATGTAGCCTTCTTCTGGTGCAGGAATTTCATGTAGCCTTCTTCTGGTGCAGGAATTTCATGTAGCCTTCTTCTGGTGCAGGAATTTCATGTAGCCTTCTTCTGGTGCAGGAGTGAAATGCAGGAGTGAAATGTAATCTATTGATTTTAATACGTTTCAACTTTGTAATTTCTTTGAGACCTGAGACTTTGGGTAGTTTGAGGTATTTCAGTGCCCTATACATTATAGTTATGATGTGAGGAGGAGTTGGGATTTTCTTTTTACAGGAAAATGGAATTTGATTATTAATGTCTCGTTTGATTCCCTCCCATAGGGACAGTCTGCTGTTGGAGGCGGGCTTCCTGACCGCGCTCGTCGCGCCACTCAACCTCCTGCGGTGCGCGACGTTCCGGCATCATGACGCCGTGACCTTCTGGCTGGCTCGCTGGCTCCTGTTCCGCCTCACCTTTGGCTCCGGGGTCGCCAAGCTGGCCAGCCACTGCCCCAGCTGGTGGGGGCTCACTGGTGAGATGGGGGAACTTCTTATGACACAGGACTGTACTGTTCAATGTACACGGAACAAAAATATAAACACAACCATTTCAATTAGGTTACTGAGTTACAGTTTATATAAGGAAATCAGTTGATTGAAATGAATTCATTAGGCCCGAATCTATGGATTTCACATGACTCGGCAATGGGTGGTCCTGGGAAGGCATAGGGGAGTGTGGGGGAACTTGGGAGCCAGTGTGAAGGGAAAAATTATGTGTTGACCTTATTGGTTTGAGATTAATAGTTGACAATACATACTTGAATAGTCCTATTAATGTTGTGGTTTTTATGGTCTCCACTCTAGCTTCCTGCTGGTAGTCTGGGTATTGGGGACATGGGTTTTTACTAGAGATAGCTTGAAGCTGACAATTGATTGATGTCTTGGTGATTTTATTTTAAAGCAGCCACATTCCAGCCTATCATTAGGGGTGCTTGTGAGACATATGTCTCAGTTCTAACTGGGCCTGCCTTCTATAGATAGAGAGACCCTGAAGGAATAGAATAAACATTTCAGTGTTTCTCATCCTTGCATCTGGGAAACTTCACCTGGAGGAGTAGTTTCCCCACCCGCAGTTTTAGGTTTGGTATTTAAAGACCTGGTATTCTCTGTATGATTCAAGCACTCGGTCAGACAGTCAAGACTGTTGGATTGACAGCTTCTTTATTGCAATAATTAAGCAATATTGAATAAAGATGATTGTTTGAGGAAATGACCGTCTCTCTCACTTGAATAGAATTTTCACCACAGGAGCCAGGCCCAGCCAGTCAGAGTGAGTTTTTCCCCACAAAAATGTCTTTATTACAGACAGAAATACTCCTCAGTTTCGATCCCGCAGGAGACGAAGCCACATGTGGAGGTCCTGGGCTGGTGTGGTTTCACGTGGTCTGCAGTTGTGAGGCCAGATGGAGTACTGCCAATTCTCTAAAATGACATTAGAGGCGGTTTATGGTAGAGAAATGAACATTAAATTCTCAGCAACAGCTCTGGTGGACATTTTTTTGTGGTCTTCTTTTGTCCCCAGCACAATGTGCACCTGTGTAATGATCATACTGTTTAATCAGCTCCTTGATATGCCACACCTGTCAGGTGGATGGATTATCTTGGCAAAGGAGAAATGCTCACTAAAAGGGATGTAAACAAATTTGTACACAAAATTTGGTATAAAACATTTTGTGTGTCTGGAAAATGTCTGGGATCTTTAATTTGAGCTCATGAAACATGGGACCAACACTTTACATGCTGCGTTTATATTTTTGTTGAGTATAGCTTCGGGACCGCAACTAAATGGGAGTCTGTAGCGACATTGGGCTGAAATTGGGACTCCTGATCCCAATGTCAGACCAGTTTCCCAACAGACTCTCAATTAGTTGCGGTCCAGAAGCTATGTTCAATGGTACGAGAAATGTGATGTGCTGTACAAAGACTGGTTGAGTAATGATAACATTGGCTATGATTGTGCATCATGTAATGGGTATGTACCTCGCCCAGCGGCAGTATGCGCCTTCGCTTCCATGATGATGATAATGATGATGCCTGGAGCCTCACTACACATCAGTGTTCAGGAAAAGGGTCAGCGATGAGTAAAACATGTGATCTCAAAAAAGGTTTGCAGTGTTACGGGTCAATCTTTACTCATCCATGTCTCATACCCTCCCTCCCCTCTGTCACCCCTTCAACCCCCTCCCTCTTCCCAGCGGTGAACCACATGTTTGAGGCCCAGGGCATCCCCCTGCCCTGGTCCTGGTTCATCCAGCAGCTGCCAGACTGGTACCTGAAGCTGGGGACTGTCGGTCTGTTGGTGACAGAGATCGCTGTGCCCCCCCTCTACTTTGCCCCCATCCGCAGCCTCCGACTGGCAGCCTTCTACATTCAGGTGTGTGTGTGGTTACACCAGCAGCTGCTAAACATGAGCATGGAAAATGTCTGTTGAAGACTTGAACACACAGAAATATAGGCTTCCAGTTTGTTTCCGCCTAAATCACCATCAAGTGTTGAGATCTGGTTGAGAGAGGAGAGGTTCAGAAAGACACGTGAATAACCAACTACCTACAGTACAATTGATCTAGTCTGTTATCATCCAGGGAATCGCCAGACCCCGATGCTGCTATAAGGCTCTAGACTGTGTGTGTGTGTGTGACTTTTGTATGTTTGACACCTAACTATACACGTCTTAAGGGATTTTGCAGGATTGCGAGCCCACACGTGTAATTTGCATGATGCCTTTTATCTAACTATATCTACTGTACCTACTTCTCTCTGTAACTGATAACCAGGCAACATACCAGGTGAAGTTGATGTTCTTGGGGAACTATGGCTTCCTCCCCCTTCTCTCCCTGGCTCTGACTTTCTCCCTGTTGGACGACGACCATATCAGCTACTGGCTGGGCCACGGCAAGAAGAAGAGAACCAAGAGTATGACCTCATTCTCTTCTTATGCAACCTTCAGCTCTCACATTTAACACCAGAGTAGACGTTCAGGCCAGCTTTCTCCCTAATACAGCATTATCCACACCCGGTATGGTGTTTTAAGCTGGTGGAAGGTACTAGAAAACACAAAGGCTGTTACGGTAATGATCAGCTTCCTTTCTTTTCCTATTCTGCCTCTCCAGTTGGCCAACATTGACATTACACAGTGAGGGGTGCATTGTTGAGTGCGTGCCAGCAGAACACTGGGTCAGTTCCGATGGGTGTCCTTGTGTCTTGATGGTAGGGAGGGGGGGTTATTGTTTTATTCTCGGGCAGAGTGGTCTGATCTGGCAGGATGTCAGGTGTTGTCCTGTTTAAACAAAAGACATCACAGAAGTACTTAACTGCAGTTAACATTCCTAATGTCCTAAAAGGTAACCCCTTAACTTAATTTACAAAGTACGTTTTTAGTAGCTGGACAAAAACAAATGATGGGCTCTGTTTGTGATACTAAGAGTACCTAATCTAATTATTTTTTATTTTTTTGCAGCCTGGCCCCAATCCATAATGTCATTGCTGGTTGTACTGGCTGTATTTGCTGTCATCATCTATGGAACTAAAGTGCTCTTCACACTGGAGATCGACTGGGATGCCAGGACTATAACCTCCAAAACCGGTAGGTTATCATCGAAATACAATGCATTCGGAAATCATTCAGACCCCTTAACTTTTTCCATATTTTGTTACGTTACAGCCTTATTCTGTTTTTAATTGCTCAATCTACACACAATACCCCATAATGACAAAGCAAAAACAGGTTTTTAGATTATTTTTTTTTGTGCAATTTTTTAGATTTTTTTTTAAAGATCATATTTACATATGTAGGTTTTCATCAAGGATCACTCAGCACAAAGGTCTGTTCATATTTGTCTTGATCCTGACTATTCTCCCAGTCCCCCCTGATGAAAAACATCCCCACAGCATGATGCTGCCACCACCATGCATCACCTTAGGGATGGTGACAGGTTTCCTCCAGACGTGACGCTTGGCCTTCAGGCCGGAGTTCAATCTTGCTTCATCAGAACAGAGAATCTTGTTTCTCATGGTCTGAGAGTCTTTAGGTGCCTTTAGGCAAACTCCACGTGGGCTGTCATGTGTTTTTTACTGAGGAGTGGCTTCTGTCTGGCCACTCTACCATAAAGGCCTGATTGGTGGAGTGCTGCAGAGATGGTTGTCCTTCTGGAATGTTCTCCCATCTCCACAGATGAACTCTGGAGCTCTGTCAGAGTGACCATCTGGTTCTTGGTCTCATCACTTACCAAGGCCCTTCTCCACCAATTGCTCAGTTTGGCTGGGTGGCCAGCTCTAGGAAGAGTCTTGGTGGTTCCAAATCATTCCCATTGAAGGATGATGGAGGCCACTGCGCTCTTGGGGACCTTCAATGATGCAGACATTTTTTGGTGTCCTTCCCCAGATCTGTGCCTCGACACAATCCTGTCTCGGAGCTCTACAGACAATTCCTTCGACCTCATGGCTTGGTTTTTGCTCTGACATGCACTGTCAACTGTGTGACCTTATATAGACAGGTGTGTGCCTTTCCAAATCATTTGAATTTACCATAGGTGGACTCCAATCAAGTTGTAGAAGCATCTTCTAGGATGATCAATGGGAAACAGGATGCACCTAAGCTCAATTTCGAGTCTCCTAGGAAAGGGTCTGAATACTTACTTAAATAAGGTATTTCTGTTTTTTACTTTTAATAAATTTGCAAAAAAATCTAAACCTGTTTTTGCTTTGTCATTATGGGGTATTGTGTGTAGATTGCTGAGGAGTTTTTATTTATTTAATCCATTTTAGAATAAGGCTGCAATGTAACAAAAGGAAAAAGTCAAGGGGTCTGAATACTTTCCGAAGGCACTGTAACACAGTATACCTAGTGACCCGGTAGGTTAACATCTATATATTACTGTATACCTAGTGACCCGGTAGGTTAACATCTATATATTACTGTATACCTAGTGACTCGGTAGGTTAACATCTATATATTACTGTATACCTAGTGACCCGGTAGGTTAACATCTATATATTACTGTATACCTAGTGACTCGGTAGGTTAACATCTATATATTACTGTATACCTAGTGACTCGGTAGGTTAACATCTATATATTACTGTATACCTAGTGACTTGGTAGGTTAACATCTATATATTACTGTAAACCTAGTGACCCGGTAGGTTAACATCTATATATTACTGTATATCTAATGACCCGGTAGGTTAACATCTATATATTACTGTATACCTAGTGACCCGGTAGGTTAACATCTATATATTACTGTATACCTAGTGACTTGGTAGGTTAACATCTATATATTACTGTATACCTAGTGACCCGGTAGGTTAACATCTATATATTACTGTATATCTAATGACCCGGTAGGTTAACATCTATATATTACTGTATACCTAGTGACCCGGTAGGTTAACATCTATATATTACTGTATACCTAGTGACCCAGTAGTGTTTCTCTATTTTATTTCCTGTAGGATGTCAGTCATTGATACATTATGTTCATGGTTAAGTGATTGTCATGTATTTGTCCTGTTTTGTAGCCTTCACCCAGCAGCAGTTTGGCAATTTGTTGAAGCTTGTGACGGGACCCACTATCTGGGTAGGAGTTCTCTCTCTCACCTGGGAGGTGGTGGCAGCCATGCTGGGGTGAGTAGCCTATTTCATACTGAAACTGTATCTGGAATTCAAAGACTGTGGTAGATCCTAGTTCATATCTAGTTCCTTTTTGTTGCGTTTTCTGACCCCAGAACAGTGGTCTGCCTGATGCAGTGTGAGTCATCCTTGTTTTGCGTTAATGTCCACTGATCTCAGATCTGTGTTTACTCCCCCTAGGTGTGTGTGTGTTAGAGGGTGCCTCTGGAAGCTCTGGGGCCTCGTCCAATGGGCTGTCTTTGCCTCTGCTGCAGTCGCCGTGTTTGCTATCAGTGTGGTGAGTCACACCTGTCAATCACACAGGGAGCCTTCTGATTGTTTAACTTTTTCTTTTGTACTTGCATTCATCTACTGAGTAAAACCCATCTAATTACTTTAAGTCGGTGTTTTGTGTAATAGTAAATCACTTTAATGAAGACGGCATACATCTACCTAATTGGTCTGTTGGAGTTACTATTGGTCTAGTAGATAGCACTTTTTATAAGATTCTCTCTGATTGGTCATGGTGTTTTCCTCATCCCCAGGTGCCCTACTCTTCCATGGAACAGGTGTACAGCAGTAAGATCCTACCGGAGGTGAGACAGGCCTACAGCCTAGTGGAGCGCTACAGACTGGTCAGTGCCTACAGCCTGGACAGCAGGATGACAGGGGTGGACGGGAGGTCAGAGGTCATCCTAGAGGGCAGCATGGACAAGAACACCTGGACGGTAAGAGAGCGGGGACCAAAATAATAGTTATGGATGACAAGTTTTCAGTTTATTGTATTTTTTCTAATTTCAAAATGTTAGATGGGGAATGTCCTCAATCATGTTATCTTCCTCAACTACTTGACTTTTATCAAGTAAAACAATCGTGTTTATAGTTCTGCAAAAGGTGTATCGTGTGTTTCAATGAACCTTTCCCCATTGGCCCTCTTAGGAGATAGAGTTCATGTACAAGCCGGGGAACGTGGGCATGGCCCCTCCAGTGGTGGCCCCCCACCAGCCACGGTTAGACTGGCAGATGAGCCAGGCAGCCCAGAGACTGGCCAAACAGAGCCCCTGGTTTACAAGCCTAGTGCACTGCCTACTGCAGGGCAATAAGGATGGTATGTACTGCCCTCTGGGATAATGACTTCTATTTTTCAATTAAAGTATAAGAGCACATACGTCTTTGTTTTAATGAGGAAAGGTTGCATCTGGCAGACTACTTGTATTTTGGCTATTGGTGGGGGGTTTTAGGCCTGTGGTCTATTTAATCTTATTGATTATGATCTTAAAGGAAAAACTGATCCTAGATCAGCACTCCTACTCTGAGACGCGTTATGAATACGGGCCCAGAAGTTGACTGGTATGAGCCTGCCGTGTAAAACCGCTAGTCAGTGTGAGGTGGGCGTGATTTACTCACACATGACTGTATCTCTCCCTGTGTCCCAGTGGTGAGACTGATCCAGACAGACTCAGCCCAATACCCATTCAGCCAGGCCCCCCCGGTCTACCTCCGAGCCAGCCTCTACCGGTACTGGTTCACCCAGACCACACAGGACGGGTGAGCAGCCTACGACGTCCACTACAACAGTGGGTGTGCTGGGGAGAGTGTTAATGGGTTAACCTGTGAATTTCTTAGATCATTCATTCATAAAATCAGTTAAGATATACAAGTGAACTTAAATATTCGCTATATTAAGTCATGTTGTTCACAGAATGCCCACAAAATGTGCAGTATGGTATACTTACAGTATGCTAATTGTCAGAATTCGTTAAAGCCACTTGATACAGGTATTCAACCAGAAACAAATCCAATAATTTTCCTATGGTATTGAGTGGTGTATTGGTTGTCTTCCCTGTCAGGTCTGGTCCTAATGAATGGTGGAGGAGAGACTATGCAGAGGAGTTCTATCCTGCAGTGCAGCTGGGTGACGCTACCCTGGAGGCCAAACTCAACCAGCACGGACTCAAGGTAGCGAAGCCTTTTTGCTCAACTGGGTTATGTTTTAACTTTGTATTGGGCTAATAATATCAGTACTGTGGCTTGTGGTGATAGCCCCTCAATTTCAGATGTGGTGCCACATGGCGTGCATCTGTCACATGGCGTGCATCTGTCACATGGCGTGTGTGTATGTGGTGTATGGCCAGGTGTACCAAGTCTGATTTCTCAGACACGCATACCAACAACACTCACACTCCTACGTTTCTTTGTTGTGTATGTACATGTGCTTACATATTATCTTATGTGCAGGAGAAGTTCCCGATCCAGCCCAGTCCTGACTCTCCTCTGGCCCAGGTTCTGAGGCAGGTGCGGGGCCACGTTCAGACTCTACCCGGCCACCTGGTTCTCTGGTCCCTCCTGGCCACTGTCGCCACCATCTGGCTCCTCAAAACCCTGCTCTCCGGGGTCCTGGGGGGCCGAAAGGCTAAACCCACCCCAGCCGAACCCAAGGCCAAGAAGGCTAAGGACCAGCCAGCAGAGAAGAGTGCCTCGGCCTCCAGTCTCAAAGCAGGGAGGGAGAACTCTGAGGAGAGTAGACGGGATGCTGACAAGAGCCCTAAGAAGAGGAAGTGATGCGGGACTGCTGCCATGGGACTTCCTGTTACGTTCTTGTTGTTGCCCCTTGTCTCGGGATGGGGGGCGGAGAGAAGGGGTGTTACCTACATGTAAATCTCAGGTGTTTCTACAGTAACTGCCAATCCGACCAGCTCTGTGACTCAGAGACCACCACTGTGGCCTTGTATTCAGTCAGTTCTCATCTGTCTCTCACACACACACACACACACACACACACACGCGCGTATACTGTACATACACAAGCAAAAACCGTCTATCTTCTCTGTGCCTCCTTCCATCAACATATTCTCAGGTCCGCCTATGGATGAGTCTTCAGACATGCCAACGGGCGAGTCCCTGGCATCACAATACAGGGGTGCTTTGTTATGAGCTGTTTTCGTGCTTTGCCATCTGTTCTTCAGGGAACACTTTATCTGAATTCTGGGAATGCATTGATACATTTTAACGGTTGTTGTCCAACAGCTGTTTAATCTTGTGCTATATCTTTGATGTGATATTCAGGGTCCACAGTCGTGCTAGGCTGAGTGCAGTTATTGTACCTCAGTGAACCCTTTTCGTGGACAGCTGAGATCAGTTTTACTGTATCAGGCAGACTTTTTTTTTAATGTCAAGTTGTCAAGTGGTTCCATCTTTTGATATCAATACCCGGGCCCTCTATCCCAACCACGAGAAACTGTATAGCGACATCGTCACGAATACTGTATTCTGAGAGCTTTGTCCTGCTAAACCCTTTGCCTTAGAAATCTGCAGATTGCTGTTCTTAACTTCAAATACCCTTTTGTCGCATTCTTTTGAACAGCTTAAAATGCATAACTGCTACTAACAAATCTCTACATTCCACATCTGTGTATATTTGAGACGTAGTATTACTTAAGCTTTGTGTATTAGGTTGAAGCACTACTGCAAAATGACTGGGCTTTAAGGAGAAATTCCAAACCCTATGGCGCTATTCAATCTGTATCGCTGAATCATTACAGATTGCGCGATAAAAATGGAAAGATACTATTTTGCTGGTCAGTGTTTTTATTCTTGGCTGTATGTTGAAACTGAACACTTAGATTTGACAAATAAACTACAGATGAAAAAGACTGAAACATTCCGTGCTTGTCAGAAACCTGACTTTCTATCTAGTTGAGAGGTGTGCTTGTGTCCAATACCATACTAACAGGTCTGTATTTTATGTGACGAAGTCTGTGGCTTGGAGCTTCAATCCTTTATAGTGATTTGACCCGGGCTGATTGTTCCAATGACCAACAGGTGGTGCTCTTTGTGTTTCTGCATTTCTTCATGACAAATGTACAGAGTCATGTTCAGTGAGAAAGAGCCAGTGACTCTCTGGTAAGGATCTCACCAATGAAGTATGGGGTTGTAGGGTCATCTCCTGAGTGTGGCTGTGTTGGTAGATGTCATGGGGGTGAATCGCTGGGGTCACCTATAAAGAGTAGTAGCAGTTATGGGGAAAAACCCCTAGGGGGATAAAGCGGGCACTTCGTTTTAAAAATATATTCTAATTTAAACAAAGTGCTTAATTACGGTAGTTTTCCCTCTATAACCACTGCTATTTGCTGTCTGTGAGACACGGGGGGAACCCCAAGAATTTACCCTGTCTGCTTATGTTATCACACCCTTCAGCCAATGCCACCTTTTATGAGGAAGCCACTCCAAGTGGCCTTGACTCACTGACCTGCAGAGTCCTCAGTAGGCAACATGTTGCATCTGGTTATCGCCGTTTCATACTATTAAAGATTTGAAATTGTGGGTAAACCCTTTTTGACAGACACTTCAATTACTTTCTTTGGTTAATTAACATACAAAAGATACATCCCATTTAAAGATCGGTGTAAGATTTCTTTCACGATTATGCCACAGGTAGACTGGTAACATTACTAGACAAGGCACTGAGATTGAGTCCATAATGAGGTTGTTTTGTGGGTCCTGTTTGTCCTCCCTAAGGCACTGTCCAACTCAGAGGAGAATAGTCCAAAGATGGAAGTCTTCAGGCTCGATTCAAGCTGTTTAGCTCTTCAAATTTGACGGTAATGATCCAGCATTCACAGAGAATGCATTCATGGTAAATGCTTCTTATGTTGGCGCAATCGGAAATTACCTTTTACTTTGCAATATTGCCGAACTTCCGTGATGCTGATTGAATTGAGCTCTTGATAGTCCCACAGTGCTGCCCTCCACTGGTCAACACGTGTACAACATGCAGCAGCATTGAGGGCTGTGACATGTGTCTCTCAGCAGTCCTGGAGCAGGTCATACGGGACTCTACCACCTGGTGTTTGTCCTCCTCCTGTTAAAACACATTCATATGTCATCTGGAGTTATGGTATCACCCCCTAGAGCAAAGGTGCTACTACAACACGTATAGTTCAATGTCATTCATATTCATGGACATATTTTCTCTCCAGTAATTGGTATACAGAGAAAATGGGGTGGAGTCACTTACAGGAAGCTCAGATGGAACTGGTTCACTTATGGCAGGGGCGGAGACACAAGTGGGGTTAACTATGCTAGGGTTGCAGTCTGGAGGTGTCTCGTCCTCATCCTGCAAAAGACGGCAAAGGTCAATTATCAAGTTTGAGGTCCCCCACGTTTTATTGTACATAGCTTCTGAACAAACAGAATAGCAGTACACAGCTGATTGCCTGCAATGAGACAAAGGCTCATTGTTGAATGATGTCGGAATGTTGTACAACAAACACACATTAAAGTAGTGGAACTGGAATGGTTTGTTCTTGTGGGAGTAGAAGTGGTAGGCTACGAACCCAGCCCCAGACATCAGCATGATCAGTAGGACAACTCCAATCCCCATCCCTGCCTTGTGACCCGCGTGGAGCTAGGGTCAGAGGTCAGACAGGAGTCCACCAATACCTGACCATACCAACTGATTTAGGATCAGTTCTCACAATTTGAGTCAGTCCTAATCTTAACCATAAACATCTCGTCAGAGATGAAGGAGAGAAACTAAACAGAAAATGATGTAATAATCTCACCACTAACCAAGGGGTTGGGGCTTTTGAGAGATCCCTGCAGCACATGGATGATCCCATTGGATGCCAGGATGTCAGAGTCGACGATGAAGCGGCCGTTGATATAACGGGAGGAACTCTACAGAGAGAGACCAGGCTGGGACACGTTTGAGCTCACTGAGACTACAATCATGAAGTCAAACTTTATTTTCAGTAGTAATCTCTGTTCTATAAATACATATGTGGTCTATGAGGCTGGTTAAGTAGCGAATTTTCGCAAACATTTTAGTCCAATCTAGGAGACCCGGTTAAGCAGAGCAACATATAATACATTCATATATTTTTTTAAAGTAATTAATTTGCATTTTATTGCATGACATGAGTATTTGATCACCTACCAACCAGTAAGAATTCTGGATCTCACAGACCTATTAATTTTTCTTAAAGAAGCCCTCCTGTTCTCCACTCATTACCTGTATTAACTGCACCTGTTTGAACTCGTTACCTGTATAAAAGACACCTGTCCACACACTCAATCAAACAGACGCCAACCTTTCCACAATGGCCAAGACCAGAGAGCTGTGTAAGGACATCAGGGATAAAATTGTAGACCTGCATTGTACCAGAACACACACTGACATTCATTATGCACAACCGATGAGTCTTATTCAGTACATTTAGCAATTACTTGTCTTTCTAAAGTCTACCAACTTTACCAGCAGGCAGGCCAGCTAAGATAATTAGACAAGCTAGCTACTCAAGGTTGCTGGAAATTGGCGTGATATCGTACGCGTTGATCCAGAGCATCCCAAACATGCTCAATGGGTGACATGTCTGGTGGGTATGCAGGCCATTGAAGAACTGGGACATTTTCAGCTTCCAGGAATTGTGTACAGATCCTTGCGACATGTGGCTGTGCATCATCATGCTGAAACATGAGGTGATGGTGGCGGATGAATGGCATTACAATGGGCCTCAGGATCTCGTCACGGTATCTCTGTGCATTCAAATTGCCATCTATAAAATGCAATTGTGTTCATTGTCCATAGCTTATGCCTGCCCATACCATAACTCCACCTCCACCATGGGGCACTCTGTACACAACGTTGACATGAGCAAACCACTCGCCCACACGACGCCATGTCTGCCATCTGCCCAGGGACAGTTGAAACCGAGACTCATCCCTGAATAGCACACTTCTCCAGCGTGCCAGTGGCCATCAAAAGGTGATCATTGGCCCACTGAAGTCAGTTACGACGCCAAACTGCAGTCATGTCAAGACCCTGGTGAGGACGACAAGCACTCAGATGAGCTTCCCTGAGACGGTTTCTGACAGTTTGTGCAGAAATGTTTTGGTTGTGCAAACCCACAGTTTCATCAGCTGTCCAGGTGACTGGTGTCAGACGATCCCGCAGGTGAAGAAGCCGGATGCTGAGGTCCTGGGCTGGCATGGTTACGTGTTCTGCGGTTGTGAGGCCGGTTAGAGAGGCCGCTGTGTGAGACAGTGTCTGCATATTATACGGTGGTATTGTACAGAGCTGTGTGTGAGCAGCTGTGTGAGACAGTGCATAATGCATGTCAGTGTGTGTTCTTGTACCTGGTTCTGGTACAGTCCAGTATTATCAGGTATAAACAGAGTGGACTGGATGGTCAGGTTACTGAGGCGCTTCACAAACTGTTTTGCTGACTCTGACATCTGGGAGTATTCAGGATTTGCTGCAGATAAAAACAACACTGGATCAGTAACAAACCATTGTGAGTGAACATACCGTAAATCAAAACCTGACTAGAATGATATATCTTTCCACTCTTCCTCTCTGAGGAAGGATGCGAGCACTTTCCTCCTGGTTTTGTTGTTGTCCCACAGCACTCAGCACTGGGATCCAGTGGCAGTAGCAGCCAAGTACACGTCTGAACTCGTCGTATCAAAACATTCCCTCAGAGTCCCCACAGCTTACTGTGTCACGGCAACCACCAAAACACGAGCACCCTCTGTTCCATAGCAAGCCTTTAAAAGGAGAGCATCTGGGGGTAAAATAGGGATTTCAGAAATTATGTTACCACCACCAAAATGGTTTGTCTTTTCATCTGGCGTTGCTTTCCTCATCAACGAGGCTTGATGACTCATCGATGAGCAGCAGTGAGGGATTGCAGTGTGTTGTTTTACTCACCGATGCAATCTGGTCCCCAGGACCCTGGACAGCAGTGGGGCTCAACCACCTCCTTATAACACTCATGAGAACAGCCCTTGATAGACAACACCAGACTAGCCATGGGACTCACACGGTACCTACAGAGAGAGAGATACCTGCTGTAGGGTACGGTGCTACAGAGGTCACAATGCTCTGTACAACATATCTGGTTGTGTCTTATGTTAAAGCAGAGACATTAGATATTACGTAGATACTACTAAGAGAGAGCCCCTTCATCTATTCTATTTCTCCCTCACTCCCTTCCCTATTCTGTCCCCTTCTCCCCCCCATATCCCTCTTCCACCCTCATTTACGTCCCATCACTCTCTTCTCTGTCTCTCTCCCTCTCGGTCTGTCTGTCTCCAGTTCCGTGATTATGCTCTGTAGCTCATGTCCTGTGGCCACTACGGTCCCCCGCGTCTTTGCCGATACAGATGACACCGGTCCAATGGTCCAATTGGCTGCAGACGTCTTGGAAACATTCTGCCAACACCAATGTATGATCTTCATTTGAGCCAGTTTGCTATAGCAGGAATAATCCTATAGCAACAGGAATTGTGAATTGAATGAACTGTTATTTTTGTAGGGGTTGATATATTTTTCGTAAGGTAAAATCAAGTCAATTTTTTACGTGGAAATTACAAACTTCAGAAGCCTTTTTAAACTTCATGTTAAACTACATGTTAAAATATCTTAAAATGTCATGTTTAAAATACATCTGTGACTGTCATCGTGCACAGAACCATTGTTCAATCTCCACTGGAACAGATATACACTAAAGCCAGAGGACACCATACATAGTTTTAAAGTTCTACAATATTATTACCTGACGTGACTTGGACATCTGCTGTGTGTATAAGCCTTTACAGACACTTTTTTAATCGAATTTGACAGCAAACAAATGATAAGCTTCCAGTCGTTTCAGGAAATGGTAAGCTGGTGTGACCCTTAACCTCCTTCCAAACCCTTCAACCCATAACGTTTTTATCCATGCATGTCATCTGGCTCTCAGCGGCTGCAAAGGTCAAGGCTCAAAAAGCATTTCTGAAGGCTTAAAGAAACCACTCTGTCCTACTCCTTTGTCACCAGATTTGCTGAGATTACTTCCTGATTAGTCATCCCAGTAAGAGCATCTATCATCCTCAATACAGGATTAGGCGTTTCTGAATAACAGCAACATTTTTAAAAAGAGGATTTCTTATTTGATTTAGTGGATTGCCCCTGGTAAATATGGGGGCATGTTCATTAATTTTCTCTAGCAGGTTTGTCTTTGGCCACATTATCATGCAATGCCTGCATTTGAACTCAAGAGGGCAGCAGAGAGTACAGAAGGAGAGCAGTGCTGTAAGGACCTGTTGAAATAATAGGCTATAAATGCACTGCTCGTCATTGGAGGCTGGTGGAAGGAGCTATAGGAGGACAGGCTCATTATAATGGCTGGAATGGAATAAATTGAATGGTATCAAACATATGGAAACCAAATGTTTTTCTCCGTTCCATTTGTTCCAGTTCAGACAGTTGAATGAGCCCATCCTCCTATAGCTCCCCCACCAGCCTCCACTGCAGCTCATTTTATAATAAGAAAGATAGTGAGTGAGATATATCTGGAAGAAATACAGAGAGAGTGGAAAGAGAGAGGAAAAATAGAGAGAGAAAGGGAGAGAGATTGAAAGAGAGGGGGGATACCACTCATTAGGCAGAAAGAGGAATCAAGTCGAAAGTCGAGGAGAGGGAAGAGTGAGTGTTGTGTTGAGAATCTTAAGAGTGATGATGTATGCTCTGGATGCCTGCCTTAGGGTTAAATGTCACTGGCACCAAAAATGCTCCGTCCAGCCAAACTCCTAAGGGTTGAACCCATGCCGACTGGCAGGGGTTGCGATGGACGCCACCGTGAGATTCCGGACACATGAGAAAACACAGTCGAGGAAAGACAGTCTGAAAAGAACATGAAACTTGGCTCAGTCTACTAGTATGTCAAATCCAAAAGGAGACAAAACAGGACTTATGGTCCACATGTGAATGCGTCCAACTCTGTGGGGATGGATGGAGCACATCAGCTTCAAACAAAAGACAGCGTCACTGGGTTCTCACTGGGTGCCAATGCGTTTTATTAAGCAGATATTACAATGCTATCGGGGCTCTCATAGCGCCTTTGAAGCAAATCCTCACCCCCTCTGTGATTGGCTAAGAAATAACACTCAGAGAAAAACTAGTCTGGGGTTGACTTACTGGAATAAGCATTGTTTTCAGCTGTGGATCTCCTGTTGAATCAACCCAGAACATTATCCATCCATATTCACTCTGTTTTTCATTCTATCGTATATAAACAGACCCGCAAGGCCAAGATATGAGAAAGGAATGAGTGTTGACCTACAGTATGAATCTATTGTCATGTTGACTGAGGCATAGACATACAAGGACACAATTAAGACTGAGAAGTTCAGAAAGATTAGATACATGAAAAATAATTTCTAAATAACTTTTATACCGGATATAATATCCCTGTGTGCAATCCCATGTGGCTTAGTTGGTACATCATGGTGCTTGCAACACCAGGATTGTGGGTTCAATTCCCACAAGGGACCAATGCAAAACTATATGCACTCACTAAATTGAATCAAATTTATTTATAAAGCCGTTCTTACATCAGCTGATATCTCAAAGTGCTGTACAGCCTAAAACCCCAAACAGCAAGCAATGCAGGCGTAGAAGCACGGGTAGCTAGGAAAAACTCCCTAGAAAGGCCAAAACCTAGGAAGAAACCTAGAGAGGAACCAGGCTATAAGGGGTGGCAAGTCCTCCTCTGGCTGTGCCGGGTGGAGATTATAACAGAACATGGCCAAGATATTCAAATGTTCATAGATGACCAGCAGGGTCAAATAATAATAATCACAGTGGTTGTCGAGGGTGCAACAGGTCAGCAGCTCAGGTGTAAATGTCAGTTGGCTTTTCATAGCCGATCATATAGAGTATCTCTACCGCACCTGCTGTCTCTAGAGTGTTGAAAACAGCAGGTCTGGGACAGGTAGCAATTCCGGTGAACAGGTCAGGGTTCCATAGCCGCAGGCAGAACAGTTAAAACTGGAGCAGCAGCAAGGCCAGGTGGACTGGGGACAGCAAGGAGTTATCAGGCCAGGTAGTCCTGAGACATGGTCCTAGGGCTTAGGTCCTCCGAGAGAGAGAGAGAGAGAGAGAGAGAGAGAGAGAGAGAGAGAGAGAGAGAGAGAGAGAGAGAGAGAGAGAGAGAGAGAGAGAGAGAGAGAGAGAGAATACTTAAATTCACACAGGACACCGGTAAGACAAGAGAAATTCTACAGATATAACAGACTGACCCTAGCCCCCCGACACATGAACTACTGCAGAATAAATACTGGAGGCTGAGACAGGAAGGGTCGGGAGACACTGTGGTCCCATCTGACGAAACCCCCGGACAGGGCCATCCAGGCAGGATATACAGTGGGGCAAAAAAGTATTTAGTCAGCCACCAATTGTGCAAGTTCTCCCACTTAAAAAGATGAGAGGCCTGTAATTTTCATCATAGGTACACTTCAACTATGACAGACAAAATGAGGAAAAAAAATCCAGAAAATCACATTGTAGGATTTTAATGAATTTATTAGCAAATTATGGTGAGAGGGGAAACGAAAGGAGAGAGAGGAAGAGACGGAATAGGCTTAAATTCTTAAGAGACAGCAAGAGGAATGCTCCAAAACCAACTCAAGCATCTCCATGGTCCTGCTGTCAGTGGGTCTACTGAGAACAAACTGCTCCATTCCATTGATGCATTCCTTCATTTATAGCTGGTTTCGGATCCAAACACAAACACAGGAAAGAGAAAAAGTTGATCGGACAGCAAAAGGATAACAAAGGATCTTGGTAATACAATGATGACAAACAGAAAACCAACACATTAAGTGGTACAGCTTGACAAACACATGCTGTATGTCTGAGAGAATTGGATGGGCTTGAATCTTAAGACACTCATTGTGTGACGCAGCATCCTTTTAATATTTACAAAATGTAAACCATTTACAAAAATATTACGTCATCTGACATATTCTCAGTCAAAGCACCCGGCGCTTTACCCTGCCCTGACTTGTGCAATCTGAATAGCAAAAAAAAAAAATGGTACATTTCAAGAAACCTTTCCAAAATATCTAAAATAAAAATGTCATGGTACCATATATTTTTGAAGTCATTAGCAGTTTATTCCAAAAATACAAAGCATTTGAATGATTATTTCAAGACTTATTTCTATGCATTGATACTGCAAGCTTTCCAACAAGAATAAGTCTAACCTATCCACCATCAATCACCATAAAGCCATGGGTCTGTCCTTACTCCCTAGCCTGTAAGAGAGCCCCAGAAATGACACAAAAGATGGCAACCTCTGACTGTTTCCCAATCCCTGTACTGTCTATAGCTCTAGCCTGCAGTTGTCTATATGAGACTTCGTTCTGATCTGGAAATGTAATGACACTGTTGCGGCCCAGCAGGACTGGGTTGCCGCCCCCCTACAGGCACTTTTTGGTCCCTTGGTGAATGATGTGTAAGAGGAGAACAGAGTCCATTTGAAGACTTGAAGAGTGAGGTTTTAACTTTCATCAAAGTTCGGTTTGTTTTTATCATTGAGTTTTGTGGCTCATTTCTACTCTTGAGTAAATCATGAAGATGTCCATGTTTGGTAGTCAGAGTGTGTGGATCCTCAAGTCTCTGAAACACTGTGGAACTCCTGTCCCATTGGATAGCTTCCTACAAGGCTGGGCCCTGATAGGCCAATCAAAGTCAACTATTTTCCACTGTCTTTGTCCACCTCTGATGGTGTGGTGTATAAATACCGTCTTCCTGAGAGTTGAGATGGAGGGTTGTTGGTGCTGCGCCGCCCCCCTTGTCCATGGGAGAGAGGAATGATGGGGGAGTCTTTTAGTCTCTCATTGGGGACAGTGTGAGTGTTTGTGTGTGCCATCACCTGCCTCCCCCTCCCTATTTACACGTGTGCATGTCATTCATGCTCTCACACTTCTGACACCTCACATAGCAACACCACACAAACTTACACTCGCACCTCTCTACGTGGCGAACCACGTGTGTATTATACCCTCGACCGCAGCAGAGCAGGTTACACCCGTCGGGGCCGGCCGAGGTGCGGTTACACCGGCGCCCTCTAGTGCCCGCCACGCCCCAGCGCCGGTCCTCCAGACAGTAGTTAGGAGACTTGTTGAGGAAGATAAGTTCTTCCTTCCCGATGGGCACACGTCGCTGGTCCTTCTCCTTCCTCCTCACCTTCCTCTTGGAGCGGTCCAGCACCTGCACGCTTCCCTCGTAGCGCTCCTTCAGGAAGTTGCCCACGCGCTCGAACGACGCCATGGTGCGCCAGCACGTCTTGACGGCACACGATCCCGACACACCGTGGCAACGGCAGTCGGTGGCCATCGTCTTGGCGACAGCCTGAAAAGGCAAAAGATGGAGAGGATGGTGTTAGGAATTACAACAGACTTACAACACTAAGAATTACAACACTGTAAATGTTACGACGGACTCGATGCCAGAACTCTGTTTGATAGAGACTGCCTTTTGTTTACACAAACGCTGTGGGAATGTTTTGAGCAAAATCACAATCTATTGTTCTGAATGCTGGATCTTGGACTGGGACTGTAACATTAGTCCTGAGGTTTGTGCATTCTACTTCTAACTCTGACACAATAGACTCCCTGGGCACTGTGAACAACTGGAACAAAAAGCTAAACTGTCCTTCACAGTTTAAACTGAGAGATTGAGGAGACATTTTCTTATGACCACAAACCCCAGGGCTCATTGGATTTAGGATGACCCCAGAAGAGCCAACAAATTTCACCTCTTTTTCACCTCTTCTCCCTCTTCCCTGTCGGTTGAGTTTAGTTGGAAAGGCAGTGTGTGTGCGTGTGTGTGTGTGTGGCAAAAGTATGTGTTTCAGTGAACAGATACACTGCTACCATTGTGTCCACATCCCTCTCCAGTAGTGAAGCCCTCTCCTCTTGACAGTGGCTAGTAGATAAGAGAGAGACCCAGTAAGTGTGTCTTAGTGAATGCCATTTAGTGGTAACGCGCATGCCCCGCCCACCTGAGTATCTTTTTCAGCTATCTATTTCTAGTGTTTGATGGGTGCAAAACCCGCTTGTCCGGATTGATTGCTCTCATTTTACTCCTGCTTCACACTCTTGCTTGTGCCTGACGTGGTCATCCCTACTGCCTCTGATCTGGCGGTCTCACTGAACACATGCATCATTTGTAAATTATGTCTGAGTGTTGGAGTGTGCCCCTGGCTATCCGTACATTTTCAAACCAAGAAAATGGTGCTGTATGCTTTGCATAATTTAAGGTATATGAAATTATTTATACTTTTACTCTTGATACAGAGGAATATTTGATCAATTACATGTACTTTTGATACTTAAGTATATTTAGGACTAAATACTTTGACTTTTACTCAAGTAGTATTTTACTGGATGGCTTTACTTGAGTAACTTTCTATTAAAGTATCTATACTTTTACTCAAGTATGACAATTGGGTACTTTTTCCACCACTGCTGTCACGCCCTGTTCTTAGTGTTTTCTTTATTTATTTGGTCAGGCCAGGGTGTGACATGGGTTTATTTTGTGGTGTGTTTTTGTATTGGGGTTTTAGTGGGTATTGGGATTGTGGCTTAGTAGGGTTGTCTAGTAAAGTCTATGGTTGCCTGAGGCGGTTCTCAATCAGAGGCAGGTGATTCTCGTTGTCTCTGATTGGGAACCATATTTAGGCAGCCATATTCTTTGAGTGTTTTGTGGGTGATTGTTCCTGTCTCAGTGTTTGTTGTCACAAGATAGGCTCAGTCACTTTGGTTTTTCTTTTTTCCTTGTTTTGGAAGAGAAGAGAATGTGCGCCATTCTCCTTGCGGAGATGGTGGTAAATCCATCAACACGGTCGGTCCCTGGGATTGGGCTGGCCAACACGATTCGATTTGCTTGGAAGGAAAAGGAGTTGGAGCCTTTAGGACGGGAAACTTTTGGAAGGATAATATTGATGGGGATTCTAAAGCTGATGGTGAAGGACGTGTTTTGTTTCCAAGGCAACTCGTTGGAGGGAGCATACGACGTGGCACTATATACAGAGGAGAAACATGATGATATCCTGAGAAGGGCAAGAGCAGTGGGAGGTGAGAGGCCGATGAGCCACTATGAAATAACAAGCCTGGCGAAGAACAACTTTAGGGTTGTAACTGTCAACATTTACAACCCATACGTTAAGGACGAAGAGGTGAGGGCCTTTCTGGGGAGATACATGGATAACGTCTCCTCAGCAAGGCACCTCAAAGACTCCCTTGGGTTTTGGAATGGGAGGAGAGGCTTCCAGGCCCTCCTCAGGGAGGACCCAAAGGGACATGGTGGCTACCTCCATCCTCCTGCTATGTTCTCCCTAGGGGCTGACAGGGGGATGTTGTTTTATGCACGTCAGCCCCCATTTTGCAGGCGCTGTATGGCCTACGGCCACATATTCGCTTCGTGCAGCACAAGAAAATGCAGATTTTGTGGATCTGAGGAACACGAGGCGAGGGATTGTGACAAGCCTAAGGCGTGCCACGGGTGTGGCTCGTCAGCACACCTGTGGCGGGGGTGCCCGGCTCGTCAGAGGTCATATGCGTCTGCGGCTGGGGGGGAGCAGGAGCGGGGGATGGGGGAAGAAGAGAAGGAGAAGGAAGCACGCCTCATGACCAGAGTACAGGTCCAGAGGGGAAGGCCGCAAGGAAGGAGGAGGAGCAAGAAGCGGCGGAATGGAAGAGAGAAGGAAACAGAAGGCACGGGAGTAGGAGAACCAGGAAAAGCGGCGGAAGACGGCAACCGAGTGGAGGAGCATGAGAGAGAAGAAAGCGAGGGAGGAGTGGTGGAGAAGGAGACGGTGGAAGAGCAAGTGGACTGGGGGGAAAGTGCCCTGGTGGAAGAGATGAGGGGTATGGTGGAGGAGCTGGCGGGGGGGGAGGGTGGTATCTCTCCACTGCCCCCATCACCAAAGAAGAGAATGAAGAGGAGGGTGCGATTGGCCGACAGTGAGAGGGAGGGGATGGCCAAGAGAGTGATGGGGGTGGGAGATACCTCTGGGTTGCTGATGGTTTCCCCAGGCCCTCAACTTCTGTTGGGTGGGGACACACCTAACAAGACTCAAGACTGGGTACAGGAGGAGGTGGGGAGTTTTTTGTTTGGGGACTCAGCCTCCCCGATTTTTTTCCAAACCAGCTGCAGCACTGGGGAGGGGGAGGAGTGTGTGGGTAGACCCAGGGTGCAGGGCACCCCGGAGCCAAACACTATTCCTGCATCCTGGGTTGGTGAGATGGAGGAAGAGGGGGGGGATGTCGGGAGTACGGATGGTGTTTTCACCGGTAGATATGGAGCAGGGGATCATCGGGTGAGTCTCCTGTTTTTTTTTTTTTTTTTTTTTTCTGTCTGGGTTTAGAATTTGAGTGTATTACATGTTTTTATTTTATTCTTTCATGGGGTCTAATTTTACTTTTGTTAGTTTAAATGTAAGGGGTTTAAGGGATTTTGTTAAAGAGGGTGGTTTTTAGTTATTTGGAGGGTGTGGGGTTTGATTTTTGTTTTTTACAGGAGGTTCACCTGAGGGATGGAGGGGATGTTAGTAGGTTTAAGAGGGAGTGGGACAAGGGGGAGTCGGTTTGGGGTATTGGGGGTGCACTCATCGGGGTAGGGATTTTGTGTGGGCACAGGGAGGTAAAAGTGGAGGATTCTTTTGTGGTAATGCAGGGGAGGGTTATAGGGGTGGATGTCACGATAAGGGATTGTAAATTTAGATTAGTGGTGGTGAATGGGCCACAGGTGGTGGCAGAGAGGAGGGAGATGGTGGACTGTCTGATGCCCCTGTGTGTCACAAATAGGAAATTAGTGATAGGGGGGGATTTTAATACAGATTTAGGAATAGGGGGGATAGCAGTGCAGGCGCCACCACCGGGCTAATGGCTTGCCATGGTCTGGTTGATGGTGGTCTGCGCACTACTCCAAAAATGGCCGGTCCTACATGGCGCAACTCCAGGGGGGTTGAGCGGAGGCTCGACTATATTTTTGTACCCAGGTCTTTGGGTAAGTTGTCTGGGCGGCTGTTGCCTGTTTTCTTTTCGGATCACGACGGGGTGCTCCTGCAGGTGGGGTCGCCAGTCTGCCTCTTTGGTAGGGGGTACTGGAAGTTAGATCGGGATGTGCTGGAGGAGCAGGCTTTTTGTTGACAGGTTTTATGGTTTCTTTTGGAGGCTTGAAGGCCTCCGGTCCATGTGCGAGGGGGTGTTAGAGTGGTGGGAATTAGTTAAGGTGAGGATTAGGGCTTTTATAATAGGGTATTGCAAGAGGAAAAAAAGGGAGGAGAGGAGGGAGGTGGATCGTATCCAAAGGTTAATTGAACTCGAGTACGAGGCAGGCAACCTCGGTGGGTCGTTTGACTGGGAGAGATCCGCTACCCTAAAGGCGCAGCTCAGGGAGTTGCAGGAGCGGAAGGCTCGAGCTTTCCTGGTGCGTGCGCATAGTGGCTTTCTAGAACACAATGAGACTTGTTCTGCTATGTTCTTTAAGTCGGTTAGGGCCAGACAGAGTAGGAAGGTAATGGCGTTAGGGAAGAAAATGGTAGTATAGTTAGAGAACCAGAGGATATGGTCAGGGTGACAACTGATCATTTCCAAGGTTTATTTAAGGAAAGGGAAATAGATGTAGAGCAGGGAAATGTGTTTTAGAACACTTGTCCAGGCGGTTGCCGGAGGACATTAGAGAAGTGATGGAGGCCCAGATTTCACTAGAAGAGGTTGAGAGCGCTCTTAGGAGGATGGGAAAAGGGAAGGTGCCTGGGATGGATGGGCTGCCGGCTGAGTTTTATCTCAAGTTTTGGGGTATACTTGGACCAGTGGTACTCGAAGTCTTGAAGGCCATCCTTGAGACGGGGGTCCCGGGGGGATCAATGGCTGTTGGTGTGCTGTCACTTTTATATAAGAAGGGGGAAGTAACAGACCTTGGCAACTGGCGGCCGTTGACCATGCTGTGTGTAGATTACAAGCTACTTGCAAAGATTTTAGCAGACCGGTTGCGCACAGCCCTTCCCTACGTCGTCCATGAGGATCAGACGTGCGGGGTAGAGGGCCGCTCTATTAGATGGAACCTACAGTTAATCAGGGACTCCATCGCTTGGGTTGAAGATAGAGGACTGCCTTTAATGGTAGCAGCGCTAGATCAGGCGAAAGCCTTTGATCGTGTGAATAGATCCTTTTTATTCAGAGTGTTAGGTCGATTAGGATTTGGGGAGAAGTTCATAGGATGGATTCGTACATTATATGTCGGAGCGGGGTGCCGAGTTAGTGTAAATAGTCACTTGGGTGACGTTTTTGACCTCTCGTCTGGGGTCAGGCAGGGGTGCCCACTCTCGGCTCTCCTCTTCGTTCTGTACATGGAGCCTCTGGGGGCTGCCATTAGGGCAGACACAGGGGTGGAAGGCTTGTTGATCCCTGGAAGTGGTGGGCTGCGTGTTAAGATGACGCAGTACGCCGACGACACTTCCTTGCTGCTGTGCAAGGACTCGTGCCTGACAAGGTCCCTTGCCATCTTTGGGGATTTCACTCGTGCGTCGGGAGCGGTTCTGAACCATGCAAAGTCTTCCGTCAAGTTTTTCGGTAGATGGCGCGGTAGAACGGATGTGCCTGGGGGGTTATCTCTCTGTGAGGGGGCCCTGAGGATTCTCGGGGTCCATTTTGAGACCTCCAGCTCAGCGACGCTAAACTGGAACATGCGTATCGCAGTGGTACAGAGGAAGCTAGCCATGTGGAAGGCTAGGTATTTGTCTTTTATGGGCAAAGTCCTGGTCCTAAAGGTGGATGTGTTGCCGTCTCTTTTGTATTTGGCGTACATCTACCCATTGCCGGCTTGTCTGAGGAGGCCTCTAGTGAGGCTTGTGTTTCAGTTCATGTGGAGTGGCAGGTGCGAGTGGGTCGCCAGGGCACGCATGCTCTGTCCCATCGGGGAGGGAGGTAGGGGAGGACCACATTTCCCCCTCAAGCTGGATGCAATTTTTGTTTCTTTCTTGTTAACGGAGCTTGCTCATCCAGTGATACACCCGTCCGGTTACCTCCTGAGGGTGTTCTTCTCGTATCAGGCGAGAAGCGTAATGGTGTGGTCTAACACGGGTCCTCGGGCGGAACAGCTGCCATGGCACTTTGGTCATGCGGCCAAGTGGCTGCGTGCACACCCTGAGGTTGAAGTTGCCCGAGTAGGTTTAGATCACAGGCACCTGTACGAGGAGGTCAGAAAGGCAGGGAGTCCGGCGCCTGTAGTGGGCATCTCGGAAGTGGTCTGGGAGGGAGTGCAGGCGCGGGGTCTGGACAACAGGCTCAAGGACCTGAATTGGTTGAGCCTCCATAAGTGCTTGTCGGTACGTTCCATCATGTACCGGTATAGTTTGGTGCAATCTCCCACCTGTCCAAGATCCTCTTGTGGCAGGGAGGAGACTGTGCGCCATGTCTTTTGGGACTGTGCCTTTGCCGGAGTAGTATGGGCTAGGGCACGGGTGTTGTTAGGTTTGGTAAGGGGGGATTTTGTATTGACGTGGGCCAGGTTAGAGAGAGGTGTAGGGAGAGCGAGAGGGACGGATAGGGACAGGTTTCTGCTCTGGCTTCTCATGAGTCTCTTTAAACGGGGGCTGTGGGAAGCCAGGCAGAACATGGTGAAGACCGGGAGAGATTGGGGGTGGAAGGGATAGTGAGGAGGGTGGAAGGAGATTTGAGGGGGAGGATGAAGAGGGAGGAGAGGAAGTGGGGGCAGAATGCTGCTCGGGAGAGGTGGAAGGGGGGTTTAGGGCTGGGTGTCATTTAGATTTGTAAGGGGATAGATTAGGGACGGGGAGATAGGGAAAGGTAGTTTGTAGGGTGACGGGGAGGGAAGATGCTCCCCTGAGGTTTTGTTTGGGGTTTTTGTTTTGTTTAGTTAAATTAAAATGCCATTATTTGAGTATGTATGAAAATTATGAGTTGTAAAGAATGAATGGTATTGAAGATAATAAATTATTTTTTATTTTAAAAAAAATAGGCTGTTTAGGTTTTCGCGTTACGGTTCTTGTTTTTGTATTGTTCGTGTTTATTCGTCATTAAAACATGTACCACGCTGCATTTTGGTCTGATGACTCTCCTTCGACGCAAGAAAACCGTAACAACTGCTCAATGGAATACATTGTCTTAAAGTTGAATATATAACAACACTAAAGCTTTGTCTGGGATTTAACGCACGTCTCGACACGTGCTGTACACGACAAGAAAGATGGCTTTATTTTGATGGGTGTTCATCTTTTGTGGAATTTAAAAAAAAAAAAAATTTAATACGGTTGAAATGTTTACAAAATAGATGCGCTGAAATGAAAGCAAGTCCCGAATATGAACACTCGGATTATAGTGATATGTCTGATCTCACAAACCATGTAAAGTACGTTTAGATAGGCATAATCTAGAGCCAAGCGGGGTTTTTTTATCCGTGGGTTTCCTGCAGACTTGCACCTTGGGTGCAGGTAGGGTATACATAGAAAGTGTTGGGTGGTTACAGCCCTCTTCCACTCCATTATGTTAATTTATTCATATACACAGCCTGTGTATTTAGATTTTTAAATACCTGATACACTAATAGAATGTATACAGTGCCTTCAGAAAGTATTCACAGACCCTTGCCTTTTTTCACATTTGGTTTTGTTACAGCCTTAATTTAAAATTGATACAATTTAGATTTTTTTTTGTCACTGATACACACATAATACCCTTTAATTTGACTAATACATTAAAATAAATGAGAAGCTGAAATGTCTTGAGTCAATAAGTATTCAACCCCTTTCTTATGGCAAGCCTAAACATTTCAGAGGATAAATTGCATTGACTAACTCTGTGTGCAAGAATGGTGTTCCAACATTATTTTGTAATGACTACCCCATCTCTGTACCCCATACATTCAATTATCTGTAAGGTCCCTCAATCAAGCAGGGAATTTCAAGCACTGACTCAACGACAAAGAGAAGGGATGTTTTCCAATGCCTCGCAAAGAAGAGCACCTATTGGTAGATACATTTTTTTTAAAGATAATTAAAGCTCACATTGAATATCCCTTTGAGCATGGTGAAGTTATTCATTACACTTGGGTGGTGTATCAATACACCCAGTCACTACCTCTGTTGCCGGAGAGGAATGAAACCGCGCAGGGGTTTCACCTTGAGGCCATTGGTGATTTTAAACCAGTTACAAAATGAAATGTGGGAAATAAATACATATTCTGTCCTGAATACAAGGCATTATGTTTGGTGGGGGTCATGTTATGGGTATGCTTGTCATCGGCAAGGACTAGGGAGTTTTTTAGGATGCAAAGTCCTAGAGGAAAACCTGGTTCAGGCTGCTTTCCAACAGACACAAATCCACCTTACAGCAGGACAATAACCTAAAACGCAAGGCCAAATATACACTGGAGTTACTGGACAACATTGAACGTTCCTGAGTGGCCTATACCTAAATCTCCCACCAAAATCCCTCAACTCCATTCATTATTTGTCTGTGCCAGTAAAATGTTTTATTTGCTGTCTCTGCCTGGCCGGTTCCCCTCTTTCCACTGGGATTCTCTGCCTCTAACCCTATTACAGGGGCTGAGTCACTGGCTTACTGGTGCTCTTCCACGCCGTCCCTAGGAGGGGTGCGTCACTGGCTTACTGGTGCTCTTCCACGCCGTCCCTAGGAGGGGTGTGTCACTTGAGTGGGTTGAGTCACTGATGTGATCTTCCTGTCTGGGTTGGCGCCCCCTCTTGGGTTGTGCCGTGGCGGAGATCTTTGTGGGCTATACTCGGCCTTGTCTCAGGATGGTAAGTTGGTGGTTGAAGATATCCCTCTAGTGGTGTGGGGGCTGTGCTTTGGCAAAGTGGGTGGGGTTATACCCCAGGACAGGGCCAAACAGGAAGGATATCATCGGATGGGGCCACAGTGTCTCCTGACCCCTCCTGTCTCAGCCTCCAGTATTTATGCTGCAGTAGTTTATGTGTCGGGGGGGCTAGGGTCAGTTTGTTATATCTGGAGTACTTCTCCTGTCTTAACTTCTTGGATATAGGGGGAGCTCTTTTAATTTATGGATAAAAAAACGTGCCCGTTTTAAGCGCAATATTTTGTCACGAAAAGATGCTCGACTATGCATATAATTGACAGCTTTGGAAAGAAAACACTCTGACGTTTCCAAAACTGCAAAGATATTATCTGTGAGTGCCACAGAACTCATGCTACAGGCAAAACCAAGATGAAACTTCAAACAGGAAATGAGCAGAATTTGAGGCTCTGTTTTCCTTTGTCTCCTTATATGGCTGTGAATGTGCCATGAACGAGCCTAAGCTTTCTGCCGTTTTCCCCAAGGTGTCTGCAGCATTGTGACGTATTTGTAGGCATATCATTGGAAGATTGGCCATAAGAGACTACATTTACCAGGGGTCCGCCCGGTGTCCTTTGTCTAAATTGGTGCGTAATCTTCAGCTGCAGGCATTTTCCCATGGGATTCAGAGGAGAAAGCACACTTCCATGAACGATATATCATCGAAGAGATATGTGAAAAACACCTTGAGGATTGATTCTAAACAACGTTTACCATGTTTCAGTCGATATTAAGGAGTTAATTTGGAAAAATGTTTGGCGTTTTGATGACTGAATTTTCTGGGTTTTTTGGTAGCCAAACGTGATGTACAAAACGGAGCGATTTCTCCTACACAAAGAATCTTTTTGGAAAAACTGAACATTTGCTATCTAACTGAGAGTCTCCTCATTGAAAACATCCGAAGTTCTTCAAAGGTAAATTATTTTATTTGAATGCTTTTCTTGTTTTTGTGAAAATGTTGCCCGCTCAATGCTAACGCTAAATGCTACGCTAGCTATCAATAATCTTACACAAATGCTTGTTTTGTTTATGGTTGAAAATCATATTTTGAAAATCTGAGATGACAGTGTTGTTAACAAAAGGCTAAGCTTGAGAGCTAGCATATTTATTTCATTTCATTTGCGATTTTCATGAATAGTTAATGTTGTGTTATGCTAATGAGCTGTGGGGATAATTACACTCCTGGATACAGGTTTTTTTCGTAGCTAAACGTGATGAACAAAATGTTGCGATTTGTCCTAAACAAATAATCTTTTTGGAAAAACTGAACATTTGCTATCTAACTGAGAGTCTCCTCATTGAAAACATCTGAAGTTCTTCAAAGGTAAATGATTTTATTTGAATGCTTTTCTTGTTTTTGTGAAAATGTTGCCTGCTGAATGCTACGCTAAATGCTACGCTAGCTATCAATAATCTTACACATGCTTGTTTTGCTATGGTTGAAAAGCATATTTTGAAAATCTGAGATGACAGTGTTGTTAACAAAAGGCTAAGCTTGAGAGCTAGCATATTAATTTCATTTCATTTGCGATTTTCATGAATAGTTAACGTTGCGTTATGGTAATGAGCTTGAGGCTGTATTCACGATCCCAGATCCGGGATGGCTAGAATCAAGAGTTAACCGGTGTCCTGTGTGAATTTAAGTATGCTCTCTCTAATTCTCTCTTTCTCTCTCTCGGAGGACCTGAGCCCTAGGACCATGCCTCAGGACTACCTGGCACGATGACTCCTTGCTGTCCCCAGTGCACCTGGCCATGCTGCTGCTCCAGTTTCAACTGTTCTGCCTGTGATTATTATTATTTGACCATGCTGGTCATTTATGAACATTTGAACATCTTGGCCATGTTCTGTTACAATCTCCGCCCGGCACAGCCAGAAGAGAACTGGCCACCCCTCATAGCCTGGTTCCTCTCTAGGTTTCTTCCTAGGTTTTGGCCTTTCTAGGGAGTTTTTCCTAGCCACTGTGCTTCGACACCTGCATTGCTTGCTGTTTGGGGTTTTTGGCTGGGTTTCTGTACAGCACTTTGAGATATCAGCTGATGTACAAAGGGCTATATAAATAAATGTGATTTGATTTGATATGCTATAATTAAGTCAATATCTGATGGATTACAACATTTCAAAAAGTTTGGAGTATCTTCATCCATTGTCCAACTGTTGCATTTAGTAGAATTGTTTTAAAAACTTTTTAACAATTTTGATGACTGTTGCTACAATTTAGATGGCCTGGTGTCTGCTTGAACATTCATTAGTCACGCTGTCATGCCTCACCCATTAACTCACATCATCGAGGATGTTACACTTTCTTTCCCCTCTCTCCTTCTGTCCCGTCTGAGCATCCCCCTCTCACACTGACCTTCTTATTCTCCCTTCCCTCTACTCTGTTTCCTACAATCTTTCTGCTTTTCTCTGAATATCGTTCCCGCTCTCTCTAACACACGCACTTCCTTGAACGTCTCCTGAGAGTATTTTTAACAGTGTGTGATAAATTCTATTACCCACTGAATGGTTTGGTCCTAACTCCTCTCCAACCCCATATGGTGAACGAAACCCATAACTATAATCGCTACAGTAGGATTCCTTTCATGGTGCTAGATTAGTACTGTCATATCAGTCATTCATTCAGACACAATGAACCCTACACCTGCTAGTCTTGACAACTTGAGTTAACGCTCCCATGAGCCCTATTCAGCTTTTACATACGTACCTTTAACAACTGTGTTCAATATAAAATACTCTCTCTCTAGCTAGGTTGTGGATGTGTGTGTTTTGTTCTAGGGTGTATTGTGTCTAATCTAACATCAAACTTCATTGCTGTGCTGTTTTTTGTTCGGTAAACTGTCTGTGTGTAGTACATGCTCTGTAAGTGTTCTTCAACCTCAATGAGTGGGTGTGTGTGTGTGTGTGTGGGTTGGGTCTGTGTGTGTCGCGTCTCACCTGTCTCCCGGCTTCACTGTTGTGCTGGTTCATGGTGAGCAGTGCATCCCCTCCCCTGGCTGAGGACATATTCTTCACTGAATTATCTATGAACTTCCTGCTGAACCATGTACCGTACTGGATATGGTCTGAGCAGCCGCCCCAGTGCCACCCTTCGCTTGGCGAGCCTGTGCCCTGCAGGCTGGTGTCACAGCCGCACTCTGTCATATTGCCCGCACTGCAGGAGCGCGTCACTGCCTGGACCAGCCCAGCCGCCATCACCGCGTGGATAAACGCTGTCTCCTTGGTCCCTGTCAGAGTCAATGAAAAGAGGTTGTCGGAAGGGCAAAGGTACGCATGGATTATCGTGTAACAGTGGCTGTGGAGCTCTAACAGTGGCTGTGGATATCTAAAGCAGGCATTGGGTGGATTCTGAAAAGATTCCACTGCCACAACTTTCAGCCAATAACACTTCAGACAGAGGAATATGGCACAATTCTAGCATTAGAACTTCCGTGCATCTCAGTAGCACAGGCCTAGATATCCATACAACTTCCGTGCATCTCAGTAGCACAGGCCTAGATATCCATACAACTTCCATCCATTGTGGTCGTATAATACATCTTTGCTCTGGAGGGATACATGTGAGTTGAGTAGACACATAGCCCCATGGGAACTGTCCTGCCCTGTGTGTGGGAGGGGGGGGGGGGGTTACACTTCACAGGTTAGGGGCCACAGTAGACCCTGAGTGAGGACAGACAGCTCTGGCTCAGAGAGACTTAGGACATGTTGGATCAAACCGGTATCACGGTCACTTGTAAGGTCATCTGGAAATCTGACCGCCGGACAGAAACATTAGATTATGTCCTGTAATGAACGAAGGCTGAAAAAATGTTAACCCAAGTGAATGTTTAATGGGTAGACTACTAAGATGTACAGCTTATGGAAAGGGCTTGATAGACAAAACTCTAAAATATGCAGAATCGTCTGGATGGAACAGAAACATAATGACACCTGGTGACATCACTTGTAATGATTCAGAGAGTGCAGTTTCTAAGAATGACATGGTGTTTAAAAGGTCATACATAGTCTATCTTTGCTGTCAATCAAGGTTCAAACGTAAATTAGAGGTCCAAGCCACAGGTTGACCCAAAAGCCTTTCCTCCATGGAACAACAAGAAATCACCACTTCAAATTTGAGTTTGGCACTATGAAGGTTTGATCATTCAAACAAATGACAATTGCGGTTATTTAGGTTATCAGTGCTGCATTATATTATAAACATTTCTTGCTGCGCCCTAACCCAATAAGAACATTGAACACAGCAGAGCATACGTTTTTACAGTTGATTGTACGAGTTCGGACATAGGCTACATCTATGCATTTCCATCCCGTTGTATTATGCATAGGCCTAAATCAACATAATCGATATGGTCAGTTTTTTCTCCGATGTTTTTCGTCTGGGTTGAGTGAAGAAAGTTGATAGATGGCATGTGACAGGGTGCAACAAGGATAGAGAGGCATTTGGAAGAATGAGCTTCATGTGAAACTAAAATGTTGATAGCTAAAACATGCGCTGACTCTTAACCATCTTTGAAATCTGCATGGAAACAGATTTCTGGAACGCTATCTCTAAAAACAAAGAAACGGTGCTCTTATGTTACATGTCGACCATGAATCTCCTAATTAGGATAATCCCGGCTGGTTTCTGCACCAGAGGGGAGTAGGAGTTCTCTGTTCAAAGACCACACTTGACCGTGGATAAATGCTGTGTTTGGACGGTTAAACCGAAACAGATGTGCGCACATGTTCTCTCTCTCTCTCCCCATAGGGCATACAGCTGCACGAGTGGGCAAATCAAATCACGTCCCCTCCCTGGCCAACATTAAACATTTTCATGACTCAAACCATTTTCATGACTCAAACCGAACAAAGAGTTATGGAAAATGGAAGACGTGCTTCTTTTTGAGGCACTATCAAACAGAAAGACAATTGAGGGACTGTTTTTATATAGCAATTGCCTTAAACGGTCAAATACCAAATGATGTGGGCACACATATTAAATATCGGATTATGGAATACGACCATTATAATAGATGCACCCAAAATATAGTCTAATTTTCCAAATTAAACCCAATCAAAAAGAACATTATCAATAGCACATAAAAGTGCACGCGAATTTTTGCCAGCGGGGCACAAAGCACCCTATTGTTTTATGTCTATTAAAACGAGTATTTAAACCGCCTGTCCTTACCACTGGTTAGCTCGTAGCCAAACACAGAGAGCTCTTTGGCCGTAGAACAGTTCCAACGCTCGTGCTCGAACTGCGTCTGGCACTCCGCGATGCCGATGCGCGCGCCGTCCTTGATGCTTGGCAGGAGATGGGGCTTTCTCTTGCACAGGTCCTTCTGCTTGTGCGTCAGCGGGAGATTGGCGCAGCCCGGCTTCTCTGGTACTCCCACGGAGGTTATTCCCAACCACCTAAGACACAAAGCAAGCAGAGGAGACAGTACGTTACTTTCTAAACCCCATTCAGACCTAAACGGAATCGTATTTCATGCATAAACAAAATGGGGCAATTTCACAAAAAGCCAAGCTTAAATCACAAGCAATGAAATATACTTACATCCAACTGGCTCGACAGCAGACAGGATACAGTGAAAACAGTAAGAGAAACAGAAAGCAGATCTGATGTACTCCACAGCCGCTTCTTCTCTCCATGGCCACCTCATTTACAGAAGCTGACTGGCCTCCCGGGCACTGGGGAAGGGTATGTCCATGGAGCGCTACAGCATGGGACCCTAACAGAAATAATCCTCAATCCGTGGTTATCTCGAGCAATTCAGTAAAAAAACATCCACGGGGAGAGAGAGATGGTGATTCTAATCATGTGGCTCAGCGGCTAGTAGCCTACAGTTGGATGGGTGATAAAATAAGTTCCCGACGGTGTTCCCCAAAACGCAGACAAACAGTTTTATCCTGGACTGGGAGAACCCACACAGAGCGTCTCTGAAAAGCGCGCTCCCAGGCTCGGATTGGCGCACCCGTATATTAATATTCAGCAGACGCGCATGTCCTACGCGCTAATTGGACGGAGGCGCAAAGAAAAACGCATGCCGCAGATGGCACTGACAGGAACTAAGCAAAACGTTTGGCATGAGAGAAGGTGGGGTTCCACTAGATAGCACATCCAAAGTCCAAATTGGCTATAGCCCATGGTAAATATGTATGAAAACCAAATGTACTTTTTGGTCTTAATTTGAGGTTAGGGTTAGGTTTAGAATCAAAAGTTAAGAAGATCAATTGTAGAAATAGGCGGGGTTTACGACTTTGTGGCTGTGGTACCTAGTAATGACCGAGAAGGTGGAAGGAAGAACAAAAGTCAGCAGAACACTTCTTTATAATGGTCACTTTACTCAAGCGCTGTAAACCTAATCATGTCAGGCGAATATCATTTTTCACCGAAAAATTCCTTGATACGCAACCTTGAGTGACGTGGTGCATGAGATATTTATAATACAATAGATTATCTCATACACAACAATTATTTCATGATAAACAAGGCCTGGTTTTGAATTTAATACCAATTTAATTCCAACTAATCCTTATGACAATCGAATTTATATATTTGATCTATAATCATATTTATTGATTGCAAATGCAATGGTTTCCTGTTTTAAGATTCATATAAATCTACAGTTAGAGAAAATGTCCTCATGATTTCAACACATCGAAATCATCCTCCGAGGCAAACATTTTTTTTCCCTCTGCTCGTGAATTGTGTAATATTCGTTAGGTTTAGAATGTTTATAATCTAATTTTGCCATTTAAATGTATAGTTTAAATGATCAAAGCCTTGATTCAAATGCAACGACAATTACAACCACATTGCCCGTTGAGTAACCAATTATGTTTGAGAAAATATTTCCAATCACTGTTGAGTTCTTTGCCTTTTCCTGAATAATAAACATCATATGTACAGTCAGCGAGCATTTTCGACATTTTAAGGACATTTTTAAAAGGGTTGACTGACCAGCTTTCTGTTTAGTATATTAGACGGGGCTGTATGGGGCAGACGAGGTGAGGTCTACTCAGCCCCCAGAAATGTCACAACCCTCCCAAGCCTTTCAAATTCCCCGACTAAAACAGTGCAGAGTGAATGGTCTGCCTGAAATTTGACATCAGAGTTCGGAATGAATCGCAGTGCGGGGCAGAGTCCATCATTCCTCCTTGGCGCGACAACAACCCAGGCGGCAGGCCCACCGTCTTCAGTGCGGTTACATGTGCCCTGAAGACAAACCTTTGTTTATAACATTTTACATTAACCTTCATTTTGATCGAGACTTGTTGCATCTACCTTATTCTATCCCTCGCCCACTCAATGCTGTTATTTAGCCACATGTCGCACAAGACCATTCAATTTGAAACACTTTAGGCATGCACCTCACTTTGTATGCGTTCCCTTTATTTGATCTAGAAACTATAAAACAAAGGTTTTAAACAAATATGGATATATTTTCAATATATCGCTACATTGTATTACATTTTTATGCGGTCATATAACCGTGTTTATAACGTTCTTTAGATAGGCATTGGCTACATATTTGAACACACTATTGTCAGTGTAAGTAGGCCTAAATAAAATAGACTAATAACTCTCTGGAATAAGGCCCTAACAGTACGTCGACCTCAAACACGAGTTAGGCCTGCATTTAAATCAACATTAGTTTGACTTCTCGATCCTGCTGCTCGATCTCTGCCCAGATCCCGCCGTGGGTAGGGTGATTGGATGTGTCGGATTAGCGGCACATGACTGCAAAGGGGAGTCGTTACGCGCCAGACGGAGTTAAACCACATTACACTGATATTCATTTTATTATAGCACAGTTATAGCCTAATTGAAAATGTGTCTCCCTAATTATTAAGGGCTCCGGTCTAAGGCACTGCTAGGGGCGTCAGAGACCTGGTTCGATTCCAGGCTGTATACCAACCGGTTGTGATTGGGAGTCCCATAGGGCAGCGCACAGCGTCGTCCGGGTTAGGCCGTTATTATAAATAATAATTTGTTCTTAACGGACTTTCCCAGTTAAATAGAGGTACAAAGAGGTGTTCTTCTAAACCAGCTGATAGAGATGATGATCAGGTCTTGGTGGCACGAAGGAAATTACAAAACGCAGAAGGAAAACAAAAGAGAGCCTCTGCCCACCTTCTCAGAGCATCACACGGCTTCATACCCCTGCACGGTTGAATTGTGATGATGACTGTTATTAAAGGATTGGTCTAATTCTGTGCGCAAACAGCATGCACAGGCTTATCCTCATATGGTGCACAATTTAAAGGGGAAATCTGCGAGGTTTACAAGCTAGTGCTTTGTGGAACTTTCAAAACACAGTTTCATGCTTTCAGAAAATAGTTTCTGGACACAAAGTTAAGTTAAGAAAATATATACTTTAATGTTGTAATGGAATAACTTATATATACCATCTGGAAACACAAAGCTGAAGTTAGTGCCATTTGAAGATAGTTCTTTAAAAATAAATGAATAGTGTTGATAATATTTAGCATTAAGCAAATATGTCTTTCTGTTTTCCTTCAAAATCACTGAATCAAATGATTAGGTTTGCTATCAATGTTCCATAGGACCACTAAACAGAGCTAAGCAGGTAGACTCCACTTGTGTGTGTGTTACAATTACCTTCATCTTCACCAGCTCAGTTCCCTCCATACAAATGATCAGAGGACAGATCAGACAATATATATATAGATCCATAGCATACATTACACCAGTCCTTCATTAGCATGTAAACAATATGCTGCGTGTAAAACATTATACACTGATTATCAACATTATAGGCACGAATAAACATCTGTAGAAAAATATATAGAAATATAAGAAAATCATACATAAGACATTCACTTGAAGAATAGCTCAGCTTTCGTCATATCTTTGGCATAGAATAGAATACGTTGTGGTGTCAACAGGACACGCGGATGGATGAGGTACTGTATATGAGGAGGAATAGCTGGATACCCAGAAGTCCCTCCAATGGTGAGAGATAGGCTTTCCTGATGCATAAAGGCATCAAAGGCACACATCAAAAATCTTGAACCTCCCCTCGGAGACCCCCAGACGTTTCATAATGTTGTTGTGGGCCTCAACTAGCTCACCTGATTAGTTGACCAGTTGAATCAGAATCAGGTGTGCCAGCTCTGGAATACATCAAACACATGGAATAGCCAGGGGGTACCCGAGGAAAGGATTGGGAAACAATGCTGTACAACATTTCAAAAACGTTTCCACAACTATAAAACTATACAATTGTAAGGGTTTGTGCTGGAGCGTTGAGGGAGCATTGTCGGTTGGTGGGAGAGCAAGGCTTACATTTGGGATGTGCACACGACACACTCCTTGGACAGTCACTCTCGCTCTCCTCTTTTTTCTTTCTCCAGCTGCGTCCCTCGTCTTTTGGCGGTCGGCCAGCGATCGTCCTCTTCCACCATCTGGAAACCTTTACCTAGCAGAGGTAGCAGTCACATGACGGACGGACGGACGGGGGGCAGTGCGTGGGCCAATCAGAGGAGGTCTGTGTGACAGACAGTGGTGATGTCTGTCTCACGGCTGACCAGTCAGGACTCTCCTGTTACTTCAGCACTTCCTGGATGGGATGAGCTCTCATTCATTAGAGAGACGCTGGTGTGGATACGCGCACACACACACACGCAAGCACATTAGTAAGCAAGGACACAAGCACGCAGACACACACACAGTCTGTGGTGGTGAGGGTTGGGTCTAGTTTCCCGTGTCTCTCACACACAGTCTGCTCAGCAGAATCTGCGAGTACACCTGGTTCACCGCTCCCCTCACATGATAGGTGGAGGAGTTAGACCCCTCCCACTGGTTCTGGTGCTGCAGGGTAGGCTGATCACTGTACCCGGTTCCAGTTCCACTGGTTCCAGTCCCAGGTTCCTCGCCGTGTCGAAGGAGCTTCATCTTCCTGTGCAGGGGAGCCTTGGAGAACGGCAGCTTTTCAACCTTCAAGGAACACAGCGAGGAGAACCACGTCAACACCTCACCTCTAACACAACATCTACATACTGATATTATACTGTAACTAGGTAACTAGACCATGGCCAGAACTGACTTCTACTACCGGAGGCTAGCTAACGTTGCCTGGGGTTTCACGGAACAGAACAGAGCGGAAACCCATCGTCACAGTCTGGGGTTCCTCTAATATAAATCACACAGGAACAATCCAAGCCTAACCTAAATCCTGACAACAGAAACCCTGTCCATCCCCGCAGGGTTTGGATTAGACATTACTCCATTCATGTATCCCATTCTTCCTTCTGGCTTCCTTTTGGGAAATTCTGTTGCCACTTAAAGACCCATATGAACTGGGAGGGGATGGGCGGGGGTATGGAGGGGCAGGGGAGGCACATATACATATGCCCGAAACCACTTCACAAGTGCCCTGGGGCCCAGCTGCTACCAACGTGGTGCTTTACTGCCCAATAAAACCCGGCCTAACGGCTAATTACTGATTAACCGATCCATGGACAATTTTATAGCTGAATTAAAACAAGTGACTGTTCTTTTTACAGGGAGCTGGAGAGGGGTGAGAAGGGGAGTGTGTGTGTATGTGTGTTACAGCAGGATTTCCTTCTAGAAAGCTCCCTGACATGGACGGGGATTGTTCAATCAAGAGGACATAAGAACCGATTTGCTCTGGGCCCAGAAAATGGCTGTTCGCTATTTGGATCCTCCATAGGGCCAAAGCCCCGGATTATTTAAGCCCAAAGATTCCCTCCTGGAAAATCGGCGTGTGCGCGAACATAAATAGCAAGTATCCATAATGAAGTTATTTCAGATATTACAGTCGGAGAGGAAGAGGGAGTCCTTGGGGAAAGAGCTTGCTGTGGATCTAGCTGTGCTTCCTGGCCACTGAGGTTTAGACAAACCATTAGTTATAATTGGTATCAATTACGGTTTCCAGAGAGAGACATACGATACCTGTGTTATAGTGTTGATCACATTGTGCAGTGATTTGAATAACTGACTGGTAGGTAAGCAAATACTGAGAATGAATATAAACTATGATAAACAAAATGAACATGCTGAATTAGGACGTTCAAGGTGATACACACTGTTTCAATCAGGGTGGGGCGAGAACTTAGGGTACTGTCGTTTTTTAGACAAGGGTGAAGGCGGGTTGAGGGGGAGGGGGCGTTACCTCATGAAAATGGCAGGCACACTGTCCCTGCAGGAACTCTTTGTAGCGGCCCATGGTGACGCTGAATGTGTCTATGACCTCGTACCCATGGTGCTTTGCGGCGGTGATGATGTTGCCGTTCTCTCTGTATAGCTCCTGTACTCCACTCTGGGCAAGTTAAAGTAAGACAGCAAAGAAGTAATTGCATATCGTAGCCATAACATTTTTGTACAGTTCTCTGAGGCCCCTATTGCAACACATCTGAAGTATAACTTAACTTTGAATTGAATGAGTTGTATTGCTGTTGAACAGGTGCCATTGCTGATGTTGGACCAGTCAGCATGTTGGAAGCCATGGACTTATTAGCCAATAATGTTTTAGATAAATACACACAGCACGGGCAAAGGGCTATCCACCAGGTGACTAAGCAGTGCCTTTTAAAAAATGTAACAGATAAGCAGTCAAATTAACAGCGTGGAAAAATAATTTGAGTGAAGAGAGAAGCTGAGGGGGAAAGAGAGAGAGAGAGAGAGAGGAAGAACGAGAGAGAGAGAGTGAGAAAGAGAGAGATTCAGAGAGAGAACCAGAGCAGTCAAACAGAGAAAAGAGTTGAGGAGGAGACACCAAGAGTGAAACTGAATGCACACAAAGAGGAGGATGGACCTACCAGTGAGAGAGAGCGGATGCCGTCCACAGGGAGATGGAAGCCCATGCCCAGAGACTTCACCACCACCATGATATCCTGTAGCCCTTCCCTGGAGGAGAGAGGTGGGTAATGAGGTCTATTCTTGGCCAGTGAATAGATTTAATTGAGCAGTTGCTAATTCCTGAACGGCGTCAGGAAGGGCGTTTGCCACAGAGTGTATGCAACAGTGGGCATACCTCCCCAGCACTTCTCTCATGATCCTCAGGTGGTTGGTGTTGAGCCACTGGACACCTCCTGCCACCAGCACAGTCTGACGGGAGTTCTCCAGGGGTCGTGATCTTCGGGGGGGATCAAAGGTCAAAAAGACATCAGCTCTGCAGTAGGACTATATCTATTGAACAGGCATAGGCACACATGCTGACAACGTGCTTCTGCTTTCTCTCTCTCACACACACACACACACACACACACACACACACACACACACACACACACACACACACACACACACACACACACACACACACACACACACACACACACACACACACACACACACACACACACACACACACACACACACACACACACACACACACACAACCTGGAATTTAGTGATTTTAGGGGCAAGAGAGAGTCGTGGATGGGAGACCTGCTGTGTTAAAATACACTGTGATACGACTCCTAACACATGACTCTTAAACGCAGCTCCCGGCCCTTTAATCACAGCAACTGATTAAGGCTCCCCCTCCATATGGGGGGGACAGGGCTTCAAGTGTCTCTGGGAGCTAAGAGACAAAAATGGCTTCTGCATAGATATGGCTTCTTGATGCCAATCTAACAGCTGATGAGTAGACTGCAGTGATTACAGGACATACTGTAGTGCAGCAGGGGCACTAACGCCAACCCTCACCCATCGACCCACCCAGACTCTCCCTCTCCTTCACCTCAGTATGAGCTGTTCCAGGGCCCTCTGGAAGGTGGGTCTGTGGCTCTGCTCCAGCCAGAACTGGGGGTAGTAGGAGTAGGAGACGTGTGTGTGTCCCTGATTGACGTTGCGATAGATCAGGCTGTCGTGGGCCTTGCCCCAGTCCTCCAGACTAGAGTTGACCCGCTCCATCAGGAAGTACATCATCCCCCGGTTAGTGGAGTCACCTATGAACATTACCTGAGTGACAAGAATAATGGTTTTGACTTGAAAGGATCGAGAACACCTGGGTTGTATTCATTAGGGCACACCGTATAAAACGCACCAAATTGTTTTGGAGCAGAGAACGAAAATTGACATTTCTTATTGGAGAAGTTCATTTAGGCCCTCCCTGTTTCAGCCCATTTCTTTGGTTTGCTGCCTAATGAATATGGCCCAGTTTTCATTGAATTTTGCACTTCAAAATGATTTCACTGTAGTTGACTGGCATGTACTTAAATATATAACGGCTGACCTTTATAACTGCAACATTGCCAAAATGTGAACACATGAAAAGGCAAATCCCACTAGGCACACACTTGTGGAATCAGCGCTGTTTCCACATCATTTCAATGTTGAATTGACATCTGTGCCCAGTGGGATGCTTCTATTACGACAAATCCACATAACACAATATGACAAATCAAAAGTGATATGACAGTGTCCAAGTCCAGTTTCCAGCTAAGCCAATCAGAGTGTGTGAAAGAGCCTTTTCAAACACAGAACAGAGCCAAAACAGATGGACTGTAGTTCAGAGTGAGAGGTGGCCAACATCTCATCTTTGTGAAAAGCTTCTGATTGTTCAAATCTGTTGATGAGAAAATGGGGAAGTCCAGGGAAACGTAACAAACACGACATCTGGAGCAAAGTGACGTAACTCGTACCTCATGCATCACTATTGATACAGATCCATAGTAAAGTAAGGGGTAGACTGGGTAGGGTATGTGAGGACAGGAAGTTGAGAGGCTTTATTAGAATTAGCTGCAATGTGAGCTAAAGTGGCTAAAGTCCAACTTTAATCACACGTTCACATTGACCTCTGACCTGGAAGTAACTGGCAACTCTTTCACAAACCACTAGCCACATTCACCAGAGACAGCTAAACCACTATCCACATTCCCTAGAGAGATTTGACTAAGCCTATAGAAAGCCCTAGGACTGTAAATGCCTACTGTGGCTCTAAGGCATTGGTATTCAAAGTAGGGGTCGCAAACTGCAGTGGGCCAAAATGTTTGTTTTTTTAGGAACAAAAATTAAAAGTACAGATTATTGTATGGGGCAATACACAAACATTTTTGAGATAGATCATTTGAAAGATACCATTTTATTGCGTAAATGTTTCAAACACAGAACAGAGCCAAAACAGATGGACTATAGTTTAGAGTGAGAGGTGGCCAACATATCATCTTTGTGAAAGCTTCTTTTGGTTTCTTTCCATTTTGATAAAATATGAACATGCAATGAATTGAAGGTTATTTGTTGATGTAAAAATCTAAATTGACTGATTTTAAGATTGTGTCATTAGATTTGGGGTGGGATCGCAAATAAATTCTTGAGAAGAAATGGGGTCCCCCAGAAATTCTGGCGAACAAAATGGGGTCTCCTCTGAAAAACGTTGAATACCACTCCTCTAAGGTGTATACCTATTATACCTGATATATTTCCTGGGTTGATTTAACGGCTTTACGTCCCTGAGGGCCGCTCCGTACTGTGACACCAGTGCAGCGAACTACATGCCCTCCCATTAGCATTGCTGGAGTATATGAGCCAAAGGCTAAGACTTTAGTTTATACAGTATACTGCTTCTCAGCTCTGCCAACCCCTGCTGGGTTTACAGACCTATTCATACAGCGTCACATAAACCCCACTCTCTCACCTCAGAGGCATCATACCATAGCCTACCTCATCTACCCTCACCACCTGGCTTCAATGAGACGGAGAGAGGGAGAGAGAAAAAGAAAACAGAGATGTTTGAGGGATGGCTCAGCCCTCAAATGAACTCACGAGGGAAACGTGCTAGACACTGCCTGTCTTGTTATCCTTACATGATCATCTCTGCTCCATCTTTAGACCAGATGCATGCTGGTTAGCGTAGTCTTAACACACATCGGTCCACACCTTTCTCACACCCAGTGCTGACCAAGCATACGCTGAAGTGCCTAACCAATACAGCTGGCTTCCATATCATTCTGTTATCCCCTGTGCAATATCTCTCACACACATAGAAATAGTGTGTGTGTGTGTGTGTGTGCACGTGCGCAAGTCTTATGCATGTGGAAAATATTAGCACTCTCACTGAATCTGTCGGCGCTGCTGTCTGTCTGGATCCATGTGTCGTCTTTTATGACTCAGCTGGAAGGCCTTGTTAGCGCCTAGTTAGTACCCAGTTAGGGCCCGCTGCTAACCTACTCCAACTACCTCCCGCTTTTGCGGAACAAGCTAATTTCTAATCTGTACTGTTAGTAGATTGTGGGACAGTAACCTGAGCAGAGAGCTAGCTAGGAACATGAGAGCAGTGCCTGAACTCAGGTCATGGACTTTGGACATACACTGCTTGTCAAAACATCTCATTCCAAAATCATGGGTATTAATATGGACTTGGTCCCCCTTTGCTGCTATAACAGCCTCCACACTTCTGGGAAGGTTTTCCACTAGATGTTGGAACATTGCTGCTGGAACTCGCTTCCATTCAGCCACGAGAGCATTAGTGAGGTTGGGCACTGATGTTTGGCGATTACGTCTGGCTTGCAGTCGGCGTTCCAATTCATTCCAAAGGTGTTCGATGGGGTTTAGGTCAGGGTTCTGTGCAGGCCAGTCAAGTTCTTTGTCACTGATTCGGACAAACCATTCTGTATGAACCTAGTTTTGTGCATGGGGACATTGTCATGCTGAAACAGGAAAGGGCCTTCTCCAAACTGTTGCCACAATGTTGGAATCACAGAATGGTCTAAAATCATTGTACGCTGTAGCGAGAACAGAGAACAAGTTTTCACTGCTCCAGATTCGAATGGCGGCGAGCTTTACACCACTCCAGTCGACGCTTGACGTTGCGCATGGTGATCTTAGACTTAGGCCATGGAGTGTTGTACTTTTGTGCATGTTGAGTATGTGATTGTGTCTCAGTGTAAACAAGGTATGACATGATTGTTATTTTCATATAAAATCTATTTTTGGACTTAGCTGTGGTTAATTTGCAGAATAAAAAATATTTTCCGGCCCCATGACCATCCACTTCGACAAAAATCATCCCACTGATGAATTTAGTTGCCTTCCCCTGCATTAGGGCTTACCTTCCTATACATCATGCAGTCCTGCAGCTGGGGGAGGTCCAGCAAGGGGTGGTAACAGCCTTTGGGTTGCCAGGCAACCTCTCTCCAGTCACAGGTTCGGTTGTCGGCACAGCTGAGACAAGGAACCACCCAACGACCTGGGGAGAGAAAAACAGAGGGAGGGAAAGTAATGGAGAGAGAAGAAGGACAGGCAATCAGACAACCAGAAGTGAATAAAGTGGTTAATTGTTCCTGCTCCAAAAAAAAACATTTTTATTAATAAAATATAATATAATAGATATTTCCGTGAACAAAACATAGACAGATTTCTCACCCGCAAAGCTTCACATTGTGCAAGTTATAATTCTCCACACACACTTCACATTGCTCTCCCTGCTAACATTTATTATCTGCCCTGCAGGGTAGGATATTGGGTTTTAATAGCTGAGTTTAACCTCTGACCCTTTGCACTTAAATCAAATGTTGGCCACTTAAATCAGCCTTGTACAGATACACACAGAGCAAGGTTTCATATGGACATCTGGGCACGTGTGCAATACATTTCAAAGCGATGAGAATTATTTCTAAGTAGAACATTTCTGAGGAGCGATTTTTTTTTGACAGTAATTCATAAAGCCTTTCAGCTATGTATGAAATGTTATCTATGAAAACAATGTGAAGTGATATCTTTAGGGAGGAAACGGACCTGGTACATCCCCGGAGGTGCAGGGCCGCTTTGGGGAATGGGGCTCGCCTGGAGAGAGTGGCCCAGGAAGGGGTTCCAAACCACAGGGCTGATCTGGTTGCACCACCAGGCCACAGTCCTGCGTAGACACAGGGAGAAATATATTCGATTTTGAGGGATGGTCCATCATACTGGGAGGCTGAGGGAACTTTATCATGTTGAGTTCATGTTGTAAACTAGTATTCAGTAGTATTGTTCAAGTATCTATTCAGTGCTATTGGTGTAGTATCCATTCAGTGCTATTGTTCTAGTATCCATTCTGTGCTATTGTTCTAGTATCCACTCAGTGCTATTGTTCTAGTATCCACTCAGTGCTATTGTTCTAGTATCCATTCAGTGCTATTGGTGTAGTATCCACTCAGTGCTATTGTTCTATTATCCATTCAGTGCTATTGGTGTAGTATCCACTCAGTGCTATTGTTCTAGTATCCACTCAGTGCTATTGTTCTAGTATCCACTCAGTGCTATTGTTCTAGTATCCATTCAGTGCTATTGTTCTAGTATCCACTCAGTGCTATTGTTCTAGTATCCATTCAGTGCTATTGGTGTAGTATCCACTCAGTGCTATTGTTCTAGTATCCATTCAGTGCTATTGTTCTAGTATCCACTCAGTGCTATTGTTCTAGTATCCATTCAGTGCTATTGTTCTAGTATCCACTCAGTGCTATTGGTGTAGTATCCATTCAGTGCTATTGTTCTAGTATCCACTCAGTGCTATTGTTCTAGTATCCATTCAGTGCTATTGTTCTAGTATCCACTCAGTGCTATTGTTCTAGTATCCATTCAGTGCTATTGTTCTAGTATCCACTCAGTGCTATTGTTCTAGTATCCATTCAGTGCTATTGTAGTATCCATTCAGTGCTATTGTTCTAGTCAGTGCTATTGGTGTAGTATCCACTCAGTGCTATTGTTCTAGTCATTCAGTGCTATTGGTGTAGTATCCATTCAGTGCTATTGGTGTAGTATCCACTCAGTGCTATTGTATTCATTCAGTGCTAGTATCCATTCAGTGCTATTGGTGTAGTATCCATTCAGTGCTATTGTTCTAGTATCCACTCAGTGCTATTGGTGTAGTATCCATTCAGTGCTATTGTTCTAGTATCCACTCAGTGCTATTGTTCTAGTATCCATTCAGTGCTATTGTTCTAGTATCCACTCAGTGCTATTGTTCTAGTATCCACTCAGTGCTATTGTTCTAGTATCCATTCAGTGCTATTGTTCTAGTATCCACTCAGTGCTATTGTTCTAGTATCCATTCAGTGCTATTGTTCTAGTATCCATTCAGTGCTATTGTTCTAGTATCCACTCAGTGCTATTGTTCTAGTATCCACTCAGTGCTATTGTTCTAGTATCCACTCAGTGCTATTGTTCTAGTATTCATTCAGTGCTATTGGTGTAGTATCCACTCAGTGCTATTGTTCTAGTATTCATTCAGTGCTATTGGTGTAGTATCCATTCAGTGCTATTGTTCTAGTATTCATTCAGTGCTATTGTTCTAGTATTCATTCAGTGCTATTGTTCTAGTATTCATTCAGTGCTATTGGTGTAGTATCCATTCAGTGCTATTGTTCTAGTATCCACTCAGTGCTATTGGTGTAGTATCCATTCAGTGCTATTGTTCTAGTATCCATTCAGTGCTATTGTTCTAGTATCCATTCAGTGCTATTGTTCTAGTATCCATTCAGTGCTATTGGTGTAGTATCCATTCAGTGCTATTGTTCTAGTATCCATTCAGTGCTATTGTTCTAGTATCCATTCAGTGCTATTGTTCTAGTATCCATTCAGTGCTATTGTTCTAGTATCCATTCAGTGCTATTGGTGTAGTATCCATTCAGTGCTATTGTTCTAGTATCCATTCAGTGCTATTGTTCTAGTATCCACTCAGTGCTATTGTTCTAGTATCCACTCAGTGCTATTGTTCTAGTATCCATTCAGTGCTATTGGTGTAGTATCCATTCAGTGCTATTGTTCTAGTATCCACTCAGTGCTATTGTTCTAGTATCCACTCAGTGCTATTGTTCTAGTATCCACTCAGTGCTATTGTTCTAGTATCCATTCAGTGCTATTGGTGTAGTATCCATTCAGTGCTATTGTTCTAGTATCCACTCAGTGCTATTGGTGTAGTATCCATTCAGTGCTATTGGTGTAGTATCCATTCAGTGCTATTGTTCTAGTATCCACTCAGTGCTATTGTTCTAGTATCCATTCAGTGCTATTGGTGTAGTATCCACTCAGTGCTATTGTTCTAGTATCCATTCAGTGCTATTGTTCTAGTATCCACTCAGTGCTATTGTTCTAGTATCCATTCAGTGCTATTGTTCTAGTATCCACTCAGTGCTATTGGTGTAGTATCCATTCAGTGCTATTGGTGTAGTATCCATTCAGTGCTATTGTTCTAGTATCCATTCAGTGCTATTGGTGTAGTATCCATTCAGTGCTATTGGTGTAGTATCCATTCAGTGCTATTGTTCTAGTATCCACTCAGTGCTATTGTTCTAGTATCCACTCAGTGCTATTGTTCTAGTATCCATTCAGTGCTATTGTTCTAGTATCCACTCAGTGCTATTGGTGTAGTATCCATTCAGTGCTATTGTTCTAGTATCCATTCAGTGCTATTGTTCTAGTATCCATTCAGTGCTATTGTTCAGTATCTATTGTGCTATTGGTGTAGTATCCATTCAGTGCTATTGTTCTAGTATCCACTCAGTGCTATTGTTCTAGTATCAGTGCATTGTTCTAGTATCAGTGCTATTGTTCTAGTATCCATTCAGTGCTATTGGTGTAGTATCCACACAGTGCTATTGTTCTAGTATCCACTCAGTGCTATTGTTCTAGTATCCACTCAGTGCTATTGGTGTAGTATCCATTCAGTGCTATTGGTGTAGTATCCATTCAGTGCTATTGGTGTAGTATCCATTCAGTGCTATTGGTGTAGTATCCATTCAGTGCTATTGTTCTAGTATCCACTCAGTGCTATTGGTGTAGTATCCATTCAGTGCTATTGGTGTAGTATCCATTCAGTGCTATTGTTCTAGTATCCACTCAGTGCTATTGGTGTAGTATCCATTCAGTGCTATTGTTCTAGTATCCATTCAGTGCTATTGTTCTAGTATCCATTCAGTGCTATTGTTCTAGTATCCACTCAGTGCTATTGGTGTAGTATCCATTCAGTGCTATTGTTCTAGTATCCATTCAGTGCTATTGTTTGTTCTATTGTAGTATCCATTCAGTGCTATTGTTCATTAGTGCTATTGGTGTAGTATCCATTCAGTGCTATTGGTGTAGTATCCATTCAGTGCTATTGCTATTCAGTGCTATTGTTCTAGTATCCATTCAGTGCTATTGTTCTAGTATCCATTCAGTGCTATTGTGTAGTATCCATTCAGTGCTATTGTTCTAGTATCCATTCAGTGCTATTGGTGTAGTATCCATTCAGTGCTATTGTTCTAGTATCCATTCAGTCAGTGCTATTGGTGTAGTATCCATTCAGTGCTATTGTTCTAGTATCCATTCAGTGCTATTGGTGTAGTATCCATTCAGTGCTATTGTATCCATTCAGTGCTATTGTTCTAGTATCCACTCAGTGCTATTGTTCTAGTATCCACTCAGTGCTATTGTTCTAGTATCCATTCAGTGCTATTGGTGTAGTATCCATTCAGTGCTATTGTTCTAGTATCCACTCAGTGCTATTGTTCTAGTATCCATTCAGTGCTATTGTTTGTTCTAGTATCCACTCAGTGCTATTGGTGTAGTATCCACTCAGTGCTATTGTTCTAGTATCCACTCAGTGCTATTGTTCTAGTATCCACTCAGTGCTATTGTTCTAGTATCCACTCAGTGCTATTGTTCTAGTATCCACTCAGTGCTATTGTTCTAGTATCCACTCAGTGCTATTGTTCTAGTATCCACTCAGTGCTATTGTTCTAGTATCCACTCAGTGCTATTGTTCTAGTATCCACTCAGTGCAGTGCTATTGTTCTAGTATCCATTCAGTGCTATTGTTTAGTATCCACTCAGTGCTAGTATCCATTCAGTGCTATTGTTCTAGTATCCATTCAGTGCTATTGTTCTAGTATCCACAGTGCAGTATCCACTCAGTGCTATTGTTCTAGTATCCACTCAGTGCTATTGTTCTAGTATCCATTCAGTGCTATTCAGTGCTATTGTAGTATCCACTCAGTGCTATTGTTCTAGTATCCATTCAGTGCTATTGTTGTAGTATCCATTCAGTGCTATTGTTCTAGTATCCATTCAGTGCTATTGGTGTAGTATCCACTCAGTGCTATTGTTCTAGTATCCACTCAGTGCTATTGTTCTAGTATCCACTCAGTGCTATTGTTCTAGTATCCATTCAGTGCTATTGGTGTAGTATCCACTCAGTGCTATTGTTCTAGTATCCACTCAGTGCTATTGGTGTAGTATCCACTCAGTGCTATTGTTCTAGTATCCATTCAGTGCTATTGTTCTAGTATCCATTCAGTGCTATTGTTCTAGTATCCACTCAGTGCTATTGTTCTAGTATCCACTCAGTGCTATTGTTCTAGTATCCACTCAGTGCTATTGTTCTAGTATCCACTCAGTGCTATTGTTCTAGTATCCACTCAGTGCTATTGTTCTAGTATCCACTCAGTGCTATTGTTCTAGTATCCACTCAGTGCTATTGTTCTAGTATCCATTCAGTGCTATTGTTTGTATCCTCAGTGTCAGTGCTATTGTTCTAGTATTCAGTGCTATTGGTGTAGTATCCATTCAGTGCTATTGTTCTAGTATTCAGTGCTATTGGTGTAGTATCCATTCAGTGCTATTGTTCTAGTATCCACTCAGTGCTATTGTTCTAGTATCCATTCAGTGCTATTGTTCTAGTATCCACTCAGTGCTATTGTTCTAGTATCCACTCAGTGCTATTGGTGTAGTATCCATTCAGTGCTATTGTTCTAGTATCCACTCAGTGCTATTGGTGTAGTATCCACTCAGTGCTATTGGTGTAGTATCCATTCAGTGCTATTGTTCTAGTATCCACTCAGTGCTATTGTTCTAGTATCCATTCAGTGCTATTGTTCTAGTATCCACTCAGTGCTATTGTTCTAGTATCCATTCAGTGCTATTGGTGTAGTATCCATTCAGTGCTATTGTTCTAGTATTCATTCAGTGCTATTGTTCTAGTATTCATTCAGTGCTATTGTTCTAGTATTCATTCAGTGCTATTGTTCTAGTATCCACTCAGTGCTATTGTTCTAGTATTCATTCAGTGCTATTGTTCTAGTATTCATTCAGTGCTATTGTTCTAGTATCCATTCAGTGCTATTGGTGTAGTATCCATTCAGTGCTATTGTTCAAGTTGTTGTCACGATGAAACACAGTAATGAAAATGTCAGGTTGGGGTAGATTTATGACCATATGAATTTATTTAACAATTCAACTCATCTGACCATTTCTACAACCATATAGGTGATGGAAATGTCAATTTTCAAAGGCTTTCATGGCTGTAGTTGTGTACTGATAGGAATGATCATGTTTTCCCCTCTCTGTTTGAGTCATGAGAGGCAGTTACTGTGGTCACTGACCACTGACTCATCCCTATGTCTCATTTAACCCTTATTTTACCAGGTAATGGTAATGACCTTTCTGCCATTCCCTCGCCCACCGTGTTTCCATCTCTCTTTTGGGCCCTCTCTATTCTCACAATCTTTCACTTCTTTACTCATCTCATTTCCCTCCATCTCCCTCTCACCCTTCTTTGTCTCTTCTCTTCGGTATCAGGAGCTTGGCGGTGGGTGCTGTGTCCCACTCTTTGAGGTTGGTGGTGGTGGGGGGTCAAATGGTTGGAGGTGAGCGGTCAGAGGTCAGACAAACCTAACCAGATGAATGACAGCGGCTGGGAAGCTACGTATCCCAGGGGCCCCGTGGGAGCCTACCGACCGTCTAGTACTGAGTACAGAGAAACCGCCAGGCACCTCCCCTTACCATCGGGTTTGCGGCGCGACTGAACCTCACACACACAAACATAGATGCTCTCCACACACACACAAACACACCTAGATACACGTACACTTTCCTTTTCAAGCGGGCCATGAAGGAACTGAACCTCACACACACACACACCCACACACACACCCAACCTCCCCCTCCCTCCCTCTGAGGGTCTTCAGTTCACATGTCCACACCACATTCCCCACGGCTCCGGCGCAGCTCTCAACAAAGTGCCACAAGACAACTTAACAGGGATTTTCTTGTTCGTACCTGTGCACAGTGTACACGCCACAAACACAGAGGCCCTGGGGTCTGAGGGAGCCGCCTGGGGCCAAGGCCCAACCGCCGTTATGGAGGAAACGAACTGCAGCTGCCTTTCATCCTTCCCTCCATCCCTCTTCTTAAAACGGACCGGAGAGTCTCGCTGCCACGTAAAAAAGATCTGTATATACAGTATACAGTATACATATATATATATATATATATATATATATATATATATATATATATATATATATATATATATATATATAGAGAGAGAGAGAGAGAGAGAGAGAGAGAGAGAGAGAGAGAGAGAGAGAGAGAGAGAGAGAGAGAGAGAGAGCTCAATCGCAGGCCAAGATCATCTCTCTATTTTTCTCTCTGCCCTTTCTCCATCTTTTCCCTCTCTTTCGCTCAACCTCCCTCTTCTTTTACAGTGGCAGGTACGCACATATACCAGCGTTTTATCTGTGAAGTTCTCTTCCCCCTCCTTACAATGAATTATAGAACAGGGAGCAATAATAGCATCCCCCTGACATCAGCCCTCAGTGAAAACCTCTGATTCATAGACCATCAATTCTCAGCCAGGCTCCCCAATAGGACTCTCCTAACGTCACATTCGGTTAATAAAGTGCTGAAAACTTAGAGATGGTTTGAGGCCACCTAGGGACTAGAGAGCAGTACTTCAGAGGAGAATGTAGTGTGCGTGCGTGCGTGCGTGCGTGCGTGTGTGCGTGTGTGTGTGTGTGTGCGTGCGTGTGCGTGTGTGTGGGGTGACTTGGTTATAAGGTTCTGAGTTCAACACTACAGTAATCTGCATTGATCAAAGAGCTATGCTAACCAACCTCGAAAAAGGGAGTGCTAATCCCTGACACACACACACACACACACACACACACACACACACACACACACACACACACACACACACACACACACACACACACACACATACACACACAGCTAATCCGACCGTGATCTCCATTAGATCATAGCTGCTTGTCTCTGTGCCAAGAGGCCTTGTTAAGACACAACTACCTGCTTTTGTTGGAGCAGACACAAAGCCTGGCCAATCTACCAATCAGACTCCAATCCTCCAGGACCAAACGGACCCTACTCATTAGAGAAGCCAGCTTAGTAGGGAGACCAGGAGCCTCCGTTCACCTCAAGTAGGGGTTGAGATCGGAACAAAAAGTTAATTGGGGGAAAAAGGAATAACACACTAAATAATACATATTTGGGGGTATAATATATATTTGGGGAATTCTATGTCTCAAAAGGGTATCAAGTAGTAGCACAAGGGAAACACACCCAGGCATAGGAGTGTACAAACACCCACTCCAAAAATCACTCCTCTGAAGATAGACTCGGTCTAATCCTGAATAAAACAATACAACTGTATAAAACAATAAAGCTATTGGAGATCTCTTTCACCTCAGTCTTCATGCTGGGTCTCCCAGGGGAGACACACAGTTCTCCTCTCACGTAAAACCTGTACAATGCATCACATTGGAATGTATGAACAAGTGTATACAACAAAATCATTATAAACACATGAAGACCTATTGGTAGGATGTCCTTTGATGGCACTATGAAGTACATGAGACAGAGTGCCAAGTCAAAAGAGGAAAGAAACCCAGCCAGATCCCAGAGGAAACAATGGTCGGCCAATCTGGAATGGTCTACCACACAGCGATATCCACACTGCCAAATGTTCAATCACTTGCAACTCATAATGACTTTTCCCAGCCTCTCAGCGCAGCCAGTGTAAGATATGTACACAGATTCCTAGAAGTACAATCACAATTGCGCAAGAATATTACAGATTTAAATTCAGGAAATTTCAAGGGGGATAAAAAACTGTTTCAATTCCAAACTGTTTCAAATTCCATGCCTTCTGTTTCTATGGGAAAACAATGACTTCCTCAACTAGGTTGTTAATCTATATCAATTCCAAACTCTCAGCCTGAAAGCTCTCTGCTCATACAGGAAATCTGAACCATCAGAGCCACCATATGGCCATCAGGAGACTTTACTACCAATCACATAAATGAATACATCTTCTAATAATGATTGTGTGGTCATTTAAAGTACATTCTAACAAGTACATTTTAACCATACAGTCCTTCCTCCACATCCACAACAACAACCATGATGTAACCTGGCAACAGAGTGACCTCGGGAAACAACAGGCTGAGAGGATCAGTCCCTATGACTGTGTAAAGATCATCAGAGCATGAGTAGCTGAAGTTAACATGAGCGTTAGCCGCAAGCACTGGCCCGTACTAGGTGAAAGGGAGCCATGCGAGCGCTGTTGATCGAGCTCTGAGGACCAAAACTGGAGAATCTGGGAAACCAAGAGTCCAGGACTGAGTCATCCCAGCCCAGAGGTTCAACAAGGGTTTGTTTGTGTCAGGTATTAAACATCATCTGGTATTGTACTGGTTTTCAGGGACTCAGATCTGGCCAATGGAATGTTAGGTGGTCCAGTTCTTATGGGCAGCCCATTGCAATCTTTGTTGTGGTTAGGAGCGTGCAGAAGAAAGACAGAGAGACGAAGAGAGGAACAAAGAGACATAGAAATCGAGGTGAAGAGACAGGAATAAAGACAGAGAGAAAGAGGGTTGACGTGAGAGTGAGAGAGAGAGAGAGAGAGAGAGAGAGAGAGAGAGAGAGAGAGAGAGAGAGAGAAGTCTTGGTAAGTCTTAGTGAGCCAGTCAGTCAGTAGTAGGCAGCCCAAACTCAGAGAAGGACATTCAAATCTGTGCGTTATAATGGCGGGAGAACCAAATGAACAGTTATTTCAACATGCAACCATAATTGGGCTGCCCCTACCACAAACGAGAGACGAAGGGTCATGATTAGGAGTCCCATAGGGCGGCCCGGGGTAGGCCATCATTGTAAATAAGAATTTGTTCTTAACTGACTTGCCAAGTTAAAGGTTAAATCAAAAAATCGATTAAAAAAAATAACTTAAATGAAACCCCTGATTGGGAGCGAGCGTAGAGCTGCATTTACTAGATCATACACCCCCTTTCTCTTAAACAGAGTCTGCTAGCAATGCCAGCAGCCGGATAAAGTCCCAACCACATCTGTAAAGGTTTAACAGCAGTAGGATTCTATGTTTTGAGTGATGATTATTTCCCATAAGGTTGAGTTACTACACTGCTTGAGTGATGAATATTTCCCATAAGGTTGAGTTGCTACACTGCTTGAGTGATGATTATTTCCCATAAGGTTGAGTTACTACACTGCTTGAGTGATGATTATTTCCCATACGGTCGAGTTACTACACTGATTGAGTGATGATTAAAGGTGGAAACAGAGACTTGTGGAGAATTGGAGGGAATATGTAGCGCTGCTATTCATATTTGGGTGATCCTCGGTGTGATTGCTAGGGCTATGCCTGCTGCTGAACAGTATTCCACAGTCCACACTGCCACATTGGACATGCTTGGCATTACCATAGCGACGGGTAAAAGCAAAAGAGCGATATTTACGCTTTGGTGAGGGAGGATTTTCTTGGCACAGGCAGGGCCTAAACACTCCATCACTGTCTAAGACCTCAGATATTTCATTAGAAGCAAAAGTTCTGAAATGTGTGCTGTTACATTCTGTGATTAAAATTGTATTTTGTCAAAGTGAGATAATTCATACGTAAGTTATTGACTAGTTAAATTAGGTTGTCATGGGCTCCATTTACATTGGGATAGAACACACAGAAACAAGTGCACACATTTCCAATTTAAAACATGGTTTATAGGGCCTTTGGAGGAACCGCAGAACCCCGCTCCGGGGGGACAGAGAGGAGGGGGCACAGAGAGGAGGGGAACGCCCACACATCCGCCCTCTGATCAGAACAACAGTACACAACTCATTACCAGTTTACAATACCACCCAGAAACATAATGAGGACACAGACACATACAGAAACATATGTAGAGGTGTGTGTGCTCAGTGTGAATGAGAGAGAGGCAGACAGAATCCGAGAGAAACAAGGAGGAGTCAGATGGAGAGAGAGGGGGTTAGCAGAAAGAGAGAGAGTGAGATGGATGCTGAATAAGAGGCTAGAGGCTAATTGAAGAGGGTATGAAGTAAAGATTGAGAGTCTGTGAGTGTTATGTCAGCTAATGTACAAGTGACCTCAAGTACTACTGTATAATCAAACTGCAAGGTAAAACAAAATGCATAACACAGCTGGAAAACCAATCCTGTGATAGCCTACTCTCGCGTGCGTGCGTGTGCCCACATTTGTGTGCGGACATACATGCATGCGTGTTTATATGCTTGTTAATGTGCCTTAAAACTCAAGTGTGTTTTCCTATGTGATAATGTGCGTTAAACTGTACAAGTCACTCTCCCTGCCAAAACAATCCACACACACACATCTTATCATTATGGTTTCCCTCCACTAAGAGCCGGCCTCGCTTCTTCTCAGGCGACATTCCCATTTCCCTGAGCCAGGAACGCTGCCGGGGACACCACCAGGAATAACAGAGCTCTGATGCAGAGGATAAGTTAATTAGAGTTACCAGCCTCAGAAATTGCAGCCCAAATAAATGCTTCACGGAGTTCAAGTAACAGACACATCTCAACATCAACTGTTCAGAGGAGACCGCGTAAATCAGGCCTTTATGGTCAAATTTCTGTAAAGAAACCACTACTAAACGACACAAATAAGAAAAAGAGATTTGCTTGGGCCAAGAGACACGAGCAATGGACATTGTACCAGTGGAAATCTGTCCTTTGGTCTGATGAGTCCAAATTCTTGATTTTTGGACTGTCATTTGTTTTTCAACTGGACAATGACCCAACCCACCTCCAGGCTGTGTAAGGGCTATTTGACCAATAAAGAGAGTGATGGAATGCTGCATCAGATGACCTGGCCTCCACAATCACCCGACAGTTTGGGATGAGTTGGACCGCAGAATGAAGGAAAACAGCTCAGCATATGTGGGAACTCCTTCAAGACTGTTGTAAAAAACATGCCAGGTGAAGCTGGTTGAGAGAATGCCAAGAGTGAGCATAGCTGTCATCAAGGTAAAGGGTACAATGTAGAAAATAGTAAAAATAATGAAAAACCCTTGAATGAGTAGGTGTGTCCAAACGTTTGACTGGTACTGTACCTCTAGTTGCTTCAATCTTTCTCTGTATCTCCTAAATATCTTTACATACTAATAGGTTAGAGCAGCTGTAGGGCTCTATGAGGGGATGACCATGGGTGTTGAACCCTCGCCCTGAATCACAGACCCCTAAATCCTCCCACCCAGACTGGCCCTGTCAACGGCAACGAATCACAGCCCTGACACACACACACACACACACACACACACACACACACACACACACACACACACACACACACACACACACACACACACACACACACACACACACACACACACACACACACACACACACACGCAGAGAGAGGGAAGCTAGAAAGGCAAGTGGTAGAGACAGAGAGGAGGGTTTCTACATACACAGGGTAACAGGGGGCAAGAATGGGGGGGTCCTCTACCCCAACAAAGTTATTTTCCCCCTAAATTATAAAAGGACCAAACCATTTAATGAATGTTTCTTTGAATGTCTATCACCCCTCACCCTCTCTGACTGATCAAAACAGATCAAACACAGCAGCAGTGATTATTTTTATTGGACTGAGGGGGACCAACAGGAGTTTTAATGAGAAGACCCGTCTCCCCCTCTTCCCTCCGTCTCCCCCTCCCTCCCTCCCTCCGCTCCAGTATGATAACACGGCGGGGTGCATAAAGTCAGCCATTGTCTGAGTGAAGTGGCACACTCCTGGGCTGAGTGAGGGAGGAGAGGGGTGGAGGGGGGGTAACAGAGCCAGCTTCTGTGGATCAGCCCTGGGACTGGGCCTCGGTGGAATTCACAGCTGCAGCACATCAAAGAGCCAGACTCCCACCAAGACCCCCTGACCACAACACCAGGAAATCAATGCTTAGTTTCCCTCTATGAGAAGGGATACGGATAGGTGTGGAGACCAGGGTTGGGAAACTGGGACAGAGCCGTGATCTCGCCTGTGTTGATGGAATGGGAAGTGGAGGGTTGAATGAGACGGTAATGGAATAAACTGAACACGTGTCCAGCCATAACAGTGGACATGTAAAAATATAAAACTATGTGTGGAAGGGCAGTCCTCCTTCTGTAGAAACAGAAAGTGCTCCTGGTTGGACTTTCTCACTGGTGAGTGTACCAGTCCTCATAAGTGAGGCATGGCTGGTCATAGAACACCAGCTTTGTGAAGTCAATACAGACGGAGGATAGGATACGAGACAAGGAAGCTACTCTAGACTATTGAGTTCCACCCTCAGCCAGTTTCCCATTCCCACCTGTGGCTATCAACATAGCGAGATAACCGAGCAGCATCAGACAGCCAGACAGCCTGCTGATGTGAACACTGAAGCTCCGAGCCTTCACATGATAGCACTTCAAAAGCCCCACACGCCGCATCAATGGAGGCCCTGTTCTAGGGCCCAATTCTTCTGCCCCCCATGTAGGATGAGTGGACACTATCTCTCTCATTCTCTCTCACTCTGACCCACGGAGGAAGAGAGTGAACGACTCGGATTTGAGCGGAAGGCTGTAGCAGAAATTGATAGTAGTTGTTATCAGAGCGTGGTTGTCAGTGACATGGAAAGGGAAAGGGGGATACCTAGTCAGTTGTACAACTGAACGCATTCAACTGAAATGTGTCATCAGCACCGCATTTAACCCAGAGAGGTACGGGGGGCTGCCCTTATCGGCATTCATGTCTTCGGTGCCCGGGGAACAGTGGGTTAACTCCCTTGCTCATGGGCAGAACGACAGAATTTTTACCTTGTCAGCTCGGGGATTGGACACTGGCCAACGCTCTAATGCAAGGCAGATCGATGGACAGGGCAGGTTGCAGAGCAGAGAGACCTGTGTCGGAGGTCAACGAAAACACCATCACCTCAGAGAAAGTGTCAAATACAAAAAGGCACATCAAAACAGCAGGACAAGACAAAGTACAACATTGCACAAAGCAGAGAACCACATATCGGTCTTTCGGAGTTCCACACACGTTGATGGGTGGAACACATAAATGTGGGGACTCGTGGTACGGCGAGGGAGTTTATACTGGGTTTGCCCTGGGGTCACACGGCTAACGGCGACACCAGGCTCTCTCACCAATTAGCTCTCATTATTCCCAAAACACGACATAAGGCTTTGTCCGATGCAATTTAAATAATGGTTTTGTACGTTTGACACTAAATACATTCCATCACTGTCTTTATGTTATCCCCGCTTTAAATAATCTATTTTATAAGAGCAAAATCAGGAGCCAAACCCCTCCTCAATATGGTGGACATATTGCAGAATCCTGAAGGCCCTTTACTCACTGCTGTGCCTCAGCTGGTCTAATTGACAGGTGATGCATTCAGGTCACTTTGATTTGGAAAGTCCCTAACCTGTGTTTCAAAATAAATAAAGAGAGGGGCTGTATGGTGATATTAGAGAGGGTGGGGCCAGCGGGACTGGGAGAGAATCAGGGAAATGGGAACGTGCTCCGGCATTAAAATAACTCTCCTTTGCCACTCTCCTCTCTGATCCCTTAATGGTTTCCACATCATGGCTCACATGGGGTGTGGTGGTGGTGTGAACCTGCCTGATTTGTGAATATATGTCTGAGCATGAATGTGTGTGTGTGTGTGTGTGTGTGTGTGTGTGTGTGTGTGTGTGTGTGTGTGTGTGTGTGTGTGTGTGTGTGTGTGTGTGTGTGTGTGTGTGTGTGTGTGTGTGTGTGTGTGTGTGTGTGTGTGTGTGTGTGTGTGTGTGTGTGTGGTGAGGCACAGAGCTGTGAGAGCACCCTCGTGGTTTGTAGAGACTCCAGTCTCTAGGTGTTTCTCACACCGACTTCAGGACAGAAGGAAAGCATTAAGCCTCTAGCCTTGATATCCACCAGACCACTCGGACTGGCCCAGGTCTGCCTATCTATACTCTGTCACAATCTCTCAGTGTGTGTGTGTGTGTGTGTGTGTGTGTGTGTGTGTGTGTGTGTGTGTGTGTGTTTGTGTGTGAGAGTGCATGTGACAATTAGATTCCTTCACTAAACTGCAAATAAATGAATTCTCACTAAGCCAAGTGGATCAGGATCAGGAGGAGCAATGAAAAGTTGTGTTTCAGATCAAACTTTGAAAAACTATTTGCTGTGCTAGACAGGCCCTGAAATGTGGTTATGTCTGCGTGTCACATTCATGCACCAAGAATGCCCATCAAATGCTGTGGAAATATAATTATTTCAGACTGTACTTCAAGGGGGAGATGGTATTGCTTTCTAAAGTCCCTCTGGCATAGCATGAGCTTGTAGTGGCCTTACAGTAAAGGGAGTCAAGAGCAGAAGTAAGTTGGGTTGTGAGTGATTGAGTGAGTGAGTGAGTGAGTGAGCGAGAGAGAGAGAGAGGAGAAAACAATAGAAAAGGCTGGGGTACTAGCTGTCTTGATATAGTGAAACAGAGGTCTTAAGTCACACAGACAGATCAAGCGGTCCGCCCAGGAAGGATGGTGAGAAGACTCCATCACATGAAGGATGAGAGGAATGGAGGGATGAAGGAGGAAGAGAGGTGATCCAGGGAGGAAGGGGTTCTAGGAACCTCTGAATATCCAAATGGGGTGTGTCCTATATGACAGAGAGAGGGATCTTACTGTAGCTCACCTTCCATTCATATACAGTCACCTCCTAAATTATTGCCACCCTTGATAAAGTTGAGCAAAAAATAGATAATACAAATACGGAGCTATATTATATGTTCGGGAAAAAAATGGCACACATGTTGACCCACGCCCTTCGTCCTCCTTTCAGCTCAGTGCAAGGTGATACAGCTGGGTGTAGGAGTATGATGGGTTGGGGTCAAAGGGTTGGATGTGTGATGTGTGTCAGCAGCATTCCATTCGTTTATACACCCTGTCCCAAATCAGCCTCTAGCATGTCTGAGAGTTACCCCTCCTGACTGGTGGCTGATGGATGAGACAGAGGAATAGGACGGTGGTTGTGATTCCCTTTAGGCTCGGAGTCAAAAAAGATTACATTCATTACAATGATGATGATGATTAATATATCTAATGTGGATATTACAGTCACCTCAAAAATGATTGGCACTCTTGATAAAGACGATAAAAAACTATAATTCATCAAATAAATAATACAAATACTGAGCTATATTGAATGCTAAAAAACACACACTTTGGAAAACTAGAGAGGAATATTATTTTACACTAATCCAATTGCTCAGAGTAAATATTTTTGTTTAAAAAGTAATAAAATAAATTCTCCAAAAAGAATTCCTGAAGATTATTATAAATACATGCTTTATTTATTTTATTTTAAAAATGTTTAAGTTTAAGGAACTGTATTGTGGCCTTCCATGGCTTCCTGTTTCACTGGGGTATAAAAATGAGGAAACACGCAAATAAAATCCATTTATAATCCATCACCATGGTTCATAAATCAGGCAATGGGTACAAAAATAGCTACAGTTGAAGTCGGAGGTTTACATGCACTTAGGTTGGAGTCATTAAAACTCATTTTTCAACCACTCCACAAATCTCTTGTTAATTAACAAACTATAGTTTTGCCAAATCAGTTAGGACATCTAATTTGTGCATGACACAAGACATTTTTCCAACAATTGTTTACAGACAGATTATTTCACTTATATTTCACTGTATCACAATTCCAGTGGGTCAGAAGTTTACATACACTATGTTGACTGTGCCTTTAAACAGCTTGGAAAATTCCAGAAAATGGTGTCATGGCTTTAGAAGCTTCTGATAGGCTAATTGACATAATTTGAGTCAATTAGAGGTGTACCTGTGGATGTATTTGAAGGCCTACCTTCAAACTCAGTGCCTCTTTGCTTGACATCATGGAAAATTAAAAGAAATCAGCCAAGACCTCAGAAAAAAATGGCAGACCTCCACAAGTCTGGTTCATCCTTGGGAGCAATTTCCAAACGCCTGAAGGTACCACATTCATCTGTACAAAAAATTGTTCGCACGTATAAACACCATGGGACCACGCAGCCGTCATACCACTCAGGAAAGAGATGCGTTCCGGCTCCTAGAGATGAATGTACTTTGGTGCGAAAAGTGCAAATAAATCCCAGAACAACAGCAAAGGACCTTGTGACGATGCTGGAGGAAACAGGTACAAAAGTATCTATATCCACAGTGAAACGAGTCCAATATCGACATAACCTGAAAGGCCGCTCAGCAAGGAAGAAGCCACTGCTCCAAAACCGCCATCAAAAAGCCAGACTACGGTTTGCAACTGCACATGGGGACAAAGATCGTAATTTTTGGAGAAATTTCCTCTGGTCTGATGAAACAAAAATAGAACTGTTTGACCATAATGACCATCGTTATGTTTGGAGGAAAAAGGGGGATGCTTGCAAGCCGAAGAACACCATCTCAACCTTGAAGCACGGAGGTGGCAGCATCATGTTGTGGGGGTGCTTTGCTGCAGGAGAGACTGGTGTACTTCACAAAATAGATGGCATCATGAGGCAGAAAAATTATATATTGAAGCAACATCTCAAGACATCAGTCAGGAAAGCTTAAAGCTTGGTCGCAAATGGGTCTTCCAAATGGACAATTACCCCAAGCATACTTCCAAAGTTGTTTCAAAATGGCCAAAGGACAACAAAGTCAAGGTATTGGAGTGGCCATCACAAAGCCCTGACCTCAATCCTATAGAAAATGTGTGGGCAGAACTGAAAAAGCATGTGCGAGCAAGGAGGCCTACAAACCTGACTCAGTTACACCAGACCCTGTCAGGAGGAATGGGCCAAAATTCACCCAACTTATTGTAGGAAGCTTGTGGAAGGCTACCCGACACGTTTGACCCAAGTTAAACAATTTAAAGGCAATGCTATCAAATACTAATTGAGTGTATGTAAACTTCTGACCCACTGGGAATGTGATGAAAGAAATTCACATTCTTAAAATAAAGTGGTGATCCTAACTGACCTAAGACAGGGAATCTTTACTAGGATTAAATGTCAGGAACTGTGAAAAGTTTAAATGTATTGAAAAGTAAAAGTTTAAATGTATTTGGCTAAGGTGTATGTAAACCTCCGACTTCAACTGTATTTATTTACCATTTACCACTATTAGGATAACAATTAATATGTTTAAAACCACTGGAAAGGAAGTGTTGCTCGCAACTTGGGGTAACCAAGTATCCAAATCCACAATTAGACTCAAGTTTGCTAAACGGCATTGGCACTTGGATTGGAACCAGATGCTATGGTCAGATGAGAGGACAATAGAGGTCTTTAGCCACAGAAACCAATGGTAATGCATATGCAGAAAATAGCCTCATACCTACTGTAAAGTATGGTGGTGGATCGTTGATGTTATGGGGATATTTTGCTTCACTGGTCCTGGGGCATCTGTTAAGCATTATGAACTCTACCAAGTACCAGGACATTTTTGCAAAAAACCTGGTTGCCTCTGCCAGAAGGCTGAAACTTGGCCGTAAGTGGATCTTCAAAGAAAATCCACAAAGAAAGGATTAATTGACCACAAACTCAACCATTTGCCAATAGTCATCTCAGTGTCCGGACTTGAACCCCATTGAAAGTCTGTGGCTTGAATTGACGAGGGCAGTCTATAAGCACAGACTGAAGAATATCAAGGGTCCAAGACGAATGGTCCAAGCTCCCTCCCAATGTGTTTCATAAACATTTTAGAAAAAGTCTCAGTGCCGTTATCCTCACAAGGGGAGGGTGAATAAAGCATTGAAAACAGGGGTGCCAATAATTTTAATACCTTCCTTTTTAGAAGAAAAAAAGATTACTTGCAAAAAATAATCTCTGAGTAATACTATAAAATAATTGTATTATTACTAAAAAATAATACTATAAAATATTAATCCCAAATGTTTTTGAGCATTCAATATAGCTTTTATATATGGTATTAGACATAGTATTATTTGTTGATCTTTATCAATGGCGCCAATAATTTCGGAGATGACTGTAATATCCACATCAGATATGATAATAAGCGTCATTGTAATGAATGTCATATTTTTTAACTTTGCCTAAAGGGAATCACAACTACCATCCTATCAGCCAGGAGGGGTTACTCTCAGACGTGCTAGAGGCTGATTTGGGACTGGGTGTATGGGCAAATTGATTTCTCTCTTCTCTCTCTCTCTCTCTCTCTCTCTCTCTCTCTCTCTCTCTCTCTCTCTCTCTCTCTCTCTCTCACACACACACACACACACACACACACACACACACACACACACACACACACACACACACACACACACACACACACACACACACACACACACACACAACCCTGTGACCCCAACCCATCATACGCCTACACCCAGCAGTATCACCTTGCACTGAGATGAAAGGAGAACGAAGGGTATGTGTCTATTCCTCCGCAATGACCTTGTTCCCAAGACGAGTAAAACACCTGTAACCTTTACCCCCACCCCCCACTGAAGGGGTTACCAGCTGTGTGGGTGTGCTTATGTGTTTAAGTGAGTGTATCAGCTGTGGTGGGGTATGATCAATGAGTTAGAATGAGGTACCGTGGACAATGTAGAGCGGTTCACACAGTGTGTTTGCCCAGACCCAGACACCTTGTAGTAACCCTGAGGGAGTATGGGGAGGACAACCGTAGCAACACTCCCAACACCAAGGACACAAAGCTGGAATACCAGCCACACACACACAATTACAAAGGGACAAATTCTATACTATATATAATCCAGTGTGTGGATGTGCATGTGTCCACGAGAGAGAGAGAGAGAAAGAGAGAAAGAAGGAGAGATATAGAAAGAAAGAAAGAAAGAAAGAAAGAAAGAAAGAAAGAAAGAAAGAAAGAAAGAAAGAAAGAAAGGAGAGAGAAAGAAAGGAGAGAGAAAGAAGAGAGAAAGAAAGAAAGAAAGAAAGAAAGAAAGAAAGAAAGAAAGAAAGAAAGAAAGAAAGAAAGAAAGAGAGGAGAGAGAAAGTAGAGAGAGAAAAGAAAGAAAGAAAGAAAGAGAGGAGAGAGAAAGAGAGAGAAAGAAAGAAAGAAAGGAGAGAGAAAGGAGAGAGAAATAAATAAATAAAGGAGAGAGAAAGGAGAGAGAAAGAGAAAGAAAGAAAGAAAGAAAGAAAGAAAGAAAGAAAGAAAGAAAGAAGGAAAGGAGAGAGAAAGAAGAGAAAAAAAAACGAGGGCTTCAGATGTTTACCAACACTCACAGGGAATTCGTGACAGTTAGACACATAATTAACATTAATCTCACAGGCCTACAGCAAATAGCACCAGGAAATTATTGGTGGCTGTGCTGTGTGAACAATTTGTCAAGGATTCAGTATGTTTCTCCTCTTTTCTCTCGTTTGCTTCTGATCAAAAACAGGACGACATGTTCTATGGGAGAGGATGGTTTATGCCTGCTGGGATGTGAGGACTGGTCGGTGACCACAATAACAATTTGGGAGGCAGTCAGCTCTTCCCAATGGACCATAATAACCACAGCCCTACAGCAACTACCACCAGGAAACCATCAGGTGGCTGTGTTATGAGCTATTTGTGTATTTATATAGTATGTTTGTCCATATGAGGCTCAGAAGTGGTTGCCCGTGTCTGATCAAAAGTATGTATGCATGTTTGAAGCATCATAGGGGAGAGGATGGTTTATGCCTGCTGGGATGTTGAGGACTTGTTTCTAGGAAACCATACACAAAATTAATAATTTCACCAAATATTTAGGCAGTCATCATTTCATGGAGTCTGAATGGAAAAACCACATGGAAAAAATAACCACAGTTAGGTAAAAAATAAAATAAAAAAGATTTTCACCAAATCAAATAATTTATCATGTTAGAAGTTCCATGATGCTTTTATTTAAGCCAAAGTAGATCATTTTAAGATTGCTCTAAACATCAGTTTGGGTCTCTATAAGCTTCAATATGAGGTCCTAAACCTAGCATGAAAGTGTATCCTTGTATCTGTGTGGGCTAATATAGTCCAAATGTTTGCCTTAGGGTAAGTTGAGCCAATGGCCATGGGGTCAGTTGAGCCAATGGTCGAGCCAATGGCCATGGGGTCAGTTGAGCCAATGGTCGAGCCAATGGCCATGGGGTCAGTTGAGCCAATGGTCGAGCCAATGGCCATGGGGTCAGTTGAGCCAATGGTCGAGCCAATGGCCATGGGGTCAGTTGAGCCAATGGTCGAGCCAATGGCAAGTAGAGCACATTTCCGTATTTTCTTGTAATGGAAGGCATCATCACTGGGATATGAGGTAACACCAGGGCCTATGTTAAATGTGTTTTTTAGGTGCGTTGAAAGATGGTTAAAATTATTAAAAGACAAAATTATTGTGATTCAGTACAGTGATTTGTAGGAGGTTTAATTTACCCTGCCCCGCGGCTCAAGTACCCCATAAATTGTATCAAGAGACCACTTTTTGTGGACAAGGTATGTTTTCAAAATTGTAATGTTAACATTAATTTTTTATATTTCCAGGGATACACAACATCCTAAAATCTATGTAGATATCATTGTTAGAAATAATACCATATTTCTGTTGATGGAGTGATGCTGAATGTAAATAATTGACTCATCTTACCCCACTGTCTCCTACTGTTTCTATCACTATAATGTCCTCAAATCTGAAATCTCTAGAAATGCTCCTCCTCTTAACGGCTCCTATCCCTGCATTGATTGGTCAGCTAAGGGTCCGCTCCATCAACCCTGCCCCGCCCCGGGACATCGCCCTATCGCCACCCGCCACCAGATGCATCAGAGGATAGGGAGGGAGGTTTGGAGAAGAGTGTGTGTGTGTGGGGGGGGGGGACAGAGCATCCTGGACCACATCCCAAACCAAACTCTTACTGGGGTGTGAAAGCTCAAATATAGCCCCTGCCACAGGAACTCATGTGAACATCAGACCCTCTCAATCCCTTTACGGCTCCCGCCGACCCCGATCCTCCACATTCCAACGGGTAATCTGGAAAATACAGGCTTGGAAATATCAACCAACCGTATCTCGACACGGCTGCTGCTCCACTGCCTCCCAACGCCATTCGCGGCCGTAACCGACACAAAACTTTACACAGACCAGCCACGAAAGCTCCCTCGGGCAAAACCCAACCGTCGACATGACAAATGCTGTAGAAACGAAGGAACCGCACTGTTCCTTCTCCACCGAAGGAATTGATTCTCCTTTGTTTACATGCTATGAAACTTGTGTTGGATGCCAGACCAACATTGCTCATAGAAGGAAACACTTCCCATGCTCTGGGAATTGAAACCATGCCTCTGTAAAAGTCAATAGTGCTTCTCATTTGAATATGGTACCGGATAATAGGGAAATTGTATTTTGTGTTCCTCTGACGTGGTCCTCCAGTAAAGTCAGTGAACCCCAGACAGGAAGTCACTCTTAGTTAACTTGATGGGGAACATGAAGTCCCACTAACCTTACATTTTTACCTTGTTTTACTCATAATGGAGAAGAAAAGAAAACACATCTTAGAGTGTTGATCTAGGATCAGTTCCCCCCTATCCATATACAGTTATTCATTATAATCTAAAACTAAACTCTGATCCTCTATCAGCACTCCTACTCTGAGACTTTGTGAATACGGGCCCAGGTCTCTGACAGTGCTTGTCCATCTGTGAGTGTATGGTAGTGAGTTACAAGCGTGTAGAAACACCCTGCCCGCACCACGTACCTGCATGAAGCCACACATCACATGCTCCCCAAACATGGGCAGGCTAGGCCGACTCTCGCGGTACATGTGTAGAGTGTATATTGTCATAGTGACGGCCGACTCGTCCGTCACTAGGATGTTGATTATGCTGTTGCCCAGGCCGACCGGGTAGTTAGCCGTTCTGTGGAAAAACAGAAGCAGAGCATCTCAGAAACAATGTCCAGAGAGGTCCAGGGAGACGAAACACACATAAGTACAAGCACACACACAGAGCGTAGAGATGAAAACACACACACAGGATGGTGAGAGAGAGGACAGGGGGCTGAGGGAGGTTATAGAATCATTCCTAAATGTCACGTTTAGCGCTATGTGTGTGGCTGTCTTACGTGTGTGTGTGTGTGTTGTGTGTGTGTGTGTGTGTGTGTGTGTGTGTGTGTGTGTGTGTGTGTGTGTGTGTGTGTGTGTGTGTGTGTGTGTGTGTGCTTCTGTCTGTCAGTGGTCAATCCTCTGACCCCAGTGCTACTGAGTCTAATGGGTGCTAATCAGGGATTGGCTGCCGAGATCAAAGCTGCAGACATAAGAAACAGAGTTCAACAATCACACAGAGTAGAACTCAGAATGACATGGAAACATCCCCTGACCAAAACACTGGACTGAAAACATACATACCCAGAATGCAGATGCTATAACTAACTTACATCTATATTATAGACCTGAAGACTGGGCAGGTGTAGGCAATATAGGACAAGATCCATTTAACCTATGAAAGGGCTTGTTGGAGATCTAACCATATGACTGCTAACACCTTCCATCTCACTGAATGTGACCCAGGATACATTTGAAAGCCCAGCTTGTGACTCACAGGGTGAAAGGTCATGGCTGGGAGGGTCTCACCTAGGTCCTCTGCGCTCGTCCAGGTGTATGTGACAGGCTGGGCTGATGGGCTCAGGGCGGAGTCGTAGGGTCACCACGTCAAAGGGGACCTCAGCACGGTAGTCCTTCACCCAGGGACTGAAGGGGGGGCTGAGGGTCAGAGGGGGGTCTGTGTACAGTTGTCTGAGGTGGGGGTCCACACACCGCTCTGATACACACCACAGGGAGAGAGAGAGAGAACAGATTATGCACAGATAAAAAGGCTTGCACAAGTCACACCGTACGCGGATCTAGCGTTCATCTGCCGATCGTTCAGCGTGCTGTGTTTTAGGGACCACCCTCTGTATTTTTCATGCGACTGTACATGCAAAATTGGTGCGCACTCTAAATTACGTTCAGAGGTTTTAAGTACTCTCGGCCAGCAAACACCATTGCTATGTCTGAGCCCAAAGATATTCAGGATACTGTTCACATTTATCCACCAGAAGGAGCATCAAAGAACAAAGATGGTTATCTAAAACACGCATGCTCAGTGTGTGTGTGTGTGTGTACGTGCTTAACACACACACACACACAATTATGTAATGGGAGGATAAAATGTTAATACACATAGAGGAATGTTAATAACAAGGTCCACACGTGTTGAACATAAGCCCAGAGAATGCTCGCTTTCTTTGGAGGCAATTGACTCTGGTGTGTGCCAACCTCAAGCAGTTTGCAGATTCAGGGGGCACAGTAGGGCCACATACCCACCCTACCAGCCCAAATTAATATTTTACCTCGAACACTGCAGCAGCTTAATATTTTACCTCGAACACTGCAGCAGCTTAATATTTTACCTCGAACACTGCAGCAGCTTAATATTTTACCTCGGACACTGCAGTAGAAGCGAGCTCCTTCTCTGCTCTGTTGTTTGCGTGAGGCTACATCAAGTTTCCCAGGGAAGCTGTGAAGCCAGGGTGAAGCTGTGAAGCCAGGGTGAAGCTGTGAACCCAGCTGTAGCCAATTGCATGATGGTGTTTAAAGAGTCTGTTATTACAGAATGTGAAACTATGTTGCGTATGTTAACTATTGCTAACTATTGCATGATAGTGTTCATGAGGTGTATGTTTACTGCATTTCATTAAATCATGTATGGCTAAAAATATTGTTATGGCCTGAAATACATGTTGATCATATGGGCAGAATATTGTAGCCTAGGACTATATGAATTCGTTAATATGTAAAGTGTGGTGCCTTGAAAACGCCGCAGCTACAGCATTAGTTTGTCTGAAATGGTATAGTATGGCATTTTTAAATGCCGCCACGAAAACTGTCAATCAAATTGTCTCGAGCTCCTTGCAAGCAGTCTGCCTCTCTGCTGACTGCGCGCAGACCACTCACTCCTAAAAAGTAATTTGAAGTTCGTTAAATACAATGACTCTTAGTGGAAAGAAAACACATCTACCCTACGATTTTTCTGCCATACCAAGCAAAAAGGCAGTAACTGCTCATTTGGTCGAAAATTAGTTAATGTCATTTTTTTATACAGTAAATACATGCTTAATCATGTGGACAAGTATACTGCCTCTATTGTATTGCGTTTGGGAGAAAATGGAGGTCATATTAGGAGTAACTGCATAAAGTTACGGTAAATATAAGCATTTTTTCTCAGTTCCACGATATGCTAGATAGGGCAGTATTGTTGTCTGGGAAACAATACCGAACATTCTATGCCCCAGGAACATTTTACTGCCTGAAAAGGTACAGATGCTTCTGATGCGGCAAATGTTTTTTTAATATTGTCTGAAAATGTATAAATTGTTGCGATCGACCCGTTACTGTAAAGTCGTCATATGTATAAAAATTGTTCGGTTAACTTGGAGATAATGCTGTCAGTGAGGGTTATGCGATATCGGCATTCGAAAGCATCATATTCCGTGCACTTCCAGAAGGACTTATTTGCGGTCTGTCGTTCCAGTTTGTTGGTGTAGCTTTCATGCGCCGGGATATTTTTTCCACGTACAGAGGATAACTTCGGGTTCCATTGCCTGTTCTGCTCCTCTGAGAATATGAATAATGAGGGTAGCAGTGAAATATTATTTTAAGAAGAATATTTTGATTATTAGCATAAGAAAGACTTGCAATTCGATTGCTGGACTGTCATAGCCATCCATCCAATCTTTTTTTAATTGAAATGTCGGCCTTTTACGAGATCAATTTCTGCATTAAATGTTTTATTTTCATAACTGAACAAAATGAGTTATGCTATAACCTATAGATAACATTCTGCTCATATGAACACGTTTATTTTAGGCCATATAAAGAAAAGCTATGCATGATGTTATGGCAAGGATCAAACAGAAACATTGTTTCACATTCTTTAATAAAAGACTCAAACAGAAATAGGCTATATAGCTGGCCTAACAGTTTCCCTGACAAATAGGCCTATAAGGAAACTAGATGTATATCGACAACTTTGAGTGAGCGAGAGGGTCTGTGCTCGGTGTTATACCTTCCACAAACAGTTTTGCTCTGCAAAAAGACACATACGCCTCCCAGTGTGGAGCTCTGGTGAATTCAGAGCGTCACACTTCAAACCATTGAGATATACAGCATTCTAATTCCAATCCATTTCTCTGCATCCTGTTGGTGAGGTGCTCCAGAGCCAGCCAATTAGCCGACACCTGAGCAGCGCCTCACCTCTGTCTCCAGGGAGGTCCTGGGAGCCTGAGTGTTGGTCCCACCCGGTCTGTGTCTCTGCCTCGTTGGTTCTATGGGAAACATGGAAGTCATTATTCAGAAAATAAATGTCCCATTGGAACAGGGATTAATGGGAACATCCACTCAGTCATTCTGAGGACTTTCTTTGCAATAAAAAAAACAAGACTGGTGACAGACTTTAAGCCCTCTAATAAAATGACCTTTTTATACGTATTTCAAGCACATTCACAGTCTCACACGAACCAACTGCACAAATATGGTGATCACACACACACACACACACACACACACACACACACACACACACACACACACACACACACACACACACACACACACACACACACACACACACACACACACACACACACACACACACACTTTCCTGGCCATGGTCAACATTCCAATGGGTTCCCTTTTGTCCTATATGAGGTCCAGAGGTGATTATCAACACTTGTTATAACCCTCACCCAATCAAGGTAAACTATACTAGCTGTTCTCCAGACACTCCCTCCTTTTTCTCTAGCCTGATAAACTCTCCCTTTTCTTCTTCTCTAGGCCATCATTGTAAATAAGAACGTGTTCTTAAACTGACTTGCCTAGTTAAATAAAGGTTAAATAAAATAAAAAATTCTCCACCCCTGTTTCCTCCATTTCCCACATCCAGCACCCTGTTCCCCCTTCCAGTCATCTTCCAAACCCTTCCATCACCAACCCCTCCTCTACCCCTTACCATCCCCATTCCTCTACTACCTCCCATTCTTTCTTCCCATCAACCTCATAATTTCGCATGGATCCCTGCCCGTGAGCGTGCTACATGCTCCTAGCTCCGTGCTCAGCACCAGAAGTCCACCCAGCCCGAGGGCAGAGGGAGGCTGTGTTCTGAGTTCCAGCAGCCCAGCTCCGTGCCACAGCCATGGGAAGGATGGAAGGCCAGATGGGGCCTGCCAGTGGAGCCAGCACCCAGCCAAGCAGGGATTTAACCTAATTATGTTCCAGTCTGAGTGGAATGGGCATGAAGCTCCTCTCTCCTGCTACAGCCAGACTAACGTACATGTGCCAGGGGCTAGTGAAGGGATGCTTAGGGGAGGTTGGGGAACGAAAAACATCCTTAAATTCAGCCAAGCTTTATTCCCCCAGCCCAGTCATTTGTCTGGTCAATTGTTTGGTCTATCCTTTCCAAATATACGGAGAGTAAGACAACACCAAGGGGGAAGAGCAAGGTAACAGAACCTCATGTGAACTGATTGATGTGTGTGTGTGTGTGTGTGTGTGTGTGTGTGTGTGTGTGTGTGTGTGTGTGTGTGTGTGTGTGTGTGTGTGTGTGTGTGCGCACGCTTGTGCTCACCTGTAAGTCTGGTTCCTCTGCTCTGTATAATGAGAACAGATTCTGTCCAACAATGCTGAGAAATGTCGCCCACTCCCAGACTCCTCTGCTCTAGGGAACGATCGAAACAGAATGTCTTGGATAGGAGAGCGCTCTGGAGAAGCTGCGGGATAAAGCTGGATATAGACTGGTTTTCAGTTACTGGGAATACAGAAACTCTAAATAGCATGATTACAATCTGGAACCGCTGTACGTGTTCTGTAGCATTGACTACGTTATGCTTTACAATTAATCTGGTTATATTCTATACAGTGCATTCGGTAAGTACTCAGACCCCTGCCCCTTTTCCACATTTTATTACGTTACAGCCTTATTCCAAAATGGATTAAATCAATGTTTCCCCTCATCAATCTACACACAATACTTCATAATGACAAAACGAAAACAGGTTTTTAGAAATGTTTGCATATGTATTACAAATTAAAAAATTAGAAACATTATTTACATAAGTATTTAGACCCTTTGCTATGAGACTCAAAATTGAGCTCAGGTGCATCCTGTTTCCATTGATCATCCTTGAGATGTTTCTACAACTTGAATGGTGTCCACCTGTGGTACATTCAATTGATCGGACATGATTTGTAAAGGCACACACAGATGTCTATGTAAGGTCCCCCAGTTCCCAGTGCATATCAGAGCAAAAACCAAGCCATGAAGTCGAAGGAATTGTCTGCAGAGTTCCGAGACAGGATTGTGTCGAGGCACATATCTGGGGAAGGGTACCAAAACATGTCTGCATCATGGAAGGTCTTCAAGAACACAGTGGCCTACACCATTCTTTAATGGAATAAGTTTTAAACCACCAAGACTATTTCTAGAGCTGGACATCTGGCTAAACTGAGCAATCAGGGGAGAAGGGGCTTGGTTAGGGAGGTGACCAAGAACCCGATGGTCACTCTGACTGAACTCTGGAGTTCCTCTGTGGAGATGGGAGAACCTTCCAGAAGGACAACCATCTCTTCATCACTCCACCAATCAGGCCTTTATGGTAGTGGCCAGATGGAAGCAACACCTCAGTAAAAGGCACATGACATCCCACTTGGAGATTGCCAAGAGGCACCTAAAGGACTCTCGAACCATGAGAAATAAGATTCTCTGGTCTAATGAAACCAAGATTGAACTCTTTGGCCTGAATGACAAGCGTTACATCTGGAGGAAACCAGGCACAGCTCGTCACCTGGCCAATACCATCCCTACAGTGAAGCATGCTGGTGGCAGCATCATGCTGTGGGGATGTTTTTCAGCGGCAGGGAATGGGAGACTCGTCAGGATCGAGGGAAAGATGAACAAAGCAAAGTACAGAGAGATCCTTGATGAAAACCTGCTCCAGAGCGCTCAGGACCTCAGACTGTGGCGAAGGTTACCTTCCAACAGGACAATGACCCTAAGCACACAGCCAAGACAACGCAGGACTGGCTTTGGGACAAGTCTCTGAATGTCATTTGATTGGCCCAGCCCGAGCACGAACTTGAACCCGATCAAACATCTCTGGAAGACCAGAAAATAGCTGTGTAGCGACGCTCCCCATCCAAGCTGCCAGAGCGTGAGAGGATCTGCAGAGAAGAATGGGAGAAACTCACCAAATATAGGTGTGCTAAGATTGTAGCGTCATACCCAAGAAGACTCGAGGCTGTAATCGCTGCCAAAGGTGCTTCAACAAAGTACTGAGTAAAGGGTTAGAATACTTATGTAAATGAGATATTTCAGTTTTAAATGTTTAATACATTTGCACAAATTTCTAAAAACCTGTTTTGGCTTTGTCATTATGGGGTATTGTGTGTAGATTGATGAGGGGGAAAAAACTATTTTTATCCATTTGCGAATAAGGCTGTAACATAACAAAATGTGGAAAAAGTGAAGGGGTCTGAATACTTTCCGAATGCACTGTAACAGAGAGTAATGTGGAATCGAGGTTTACCAGTTCAAATGGCCCTGGTGTCCTCAGCTGACGGAGGAACTGGAGGAGGAGGAGAGTCTGGTGTTCTGGCAGACAGAGACCATATGGCCCCCCACAGCCACCAAACTGACCAGAAACACACAAAACAAATTGTGAAGGTTAATAGAATTATTATGTTAATTATGTTAATTATGTTTAAAGGTGTCCATCGTCATTGCCCTCATAGTATTGAGTGATTTATTAAGTTAAAACACAGTTGTTTAGTACCCTCTGTCCATCGTCTGTCTCGGTGTGTGAAGGGCTCTTCTGTCGGCCCTGTCCACTGTGTGCTGGGAGCAGGAAGAGAAGAGCATCTTCCAGGATGAACTCTTTTGTGATCTGTCCGTCAAACCCTGGGTCCCTCAGCCCATCAAAGTGCAGGTCAGTCTCAGCCTTTCAGACAGGGATTAAGGGAAACCTTTAGCAATGGCTTTCATTAAAGGGACTGCACTGAGAGTAAGCACGTCCTGCCACCTAGTGGACATATGAGTTATCTTAATACCTTTGGAAATGTATGAATGGGTGCCAACACAATGACCCGCTCCATTCCCTCCACCCTGACTCACACTTAGAGGTCTGAAAGTATTGGAGAGGTGTAAGCAATGAGGGGAATTCAAGGAAGGAGTTGGTCACATTGAACTGAGACATGTCGGTCTTCCTAAGATGAGTACATGGAACAGGCTATACAGCCTACAGAAGGAAACATCATCATGTTTATTAGTGGCTCGGGTTATAGGCGTGGAGCCAATGGACACCATGTTTGGAATCTGGAAAAGGGGGAAGGAATCTTTGGGTCAAACCAATTAAAATACTTCAAGGGAGGCCCTTTAAGTGTAATGGCTTTTATCACTGTAACTAGTTGTATCACTTAGTAGTGTGCATGCGTGGGTATGTGCGTGTGTGAGTGCACATGTGTGTTTGTATGCAACCCACATGTATGCAGCACAACAGCTAAAATACGGACTCTCTCTTCTCTGCTCAACTCGAAAGTTACACTACATGACCAAACGTATGTGGATTACCTGCTCGTCGAACATCTCATTCCAAAATCATGGGCATTAATATCTAGTTGGTCCTCCCTTTGCTGCTACAACAGCCTCCACTGTTCTGGGAAGGCTTTCCACTATATGTTGGAACATTGCTTCCATTCAGCCACAAGAGCATTAGTGAGGTTGGGCACTGATGTTGGGCGATTAAGCCTGGCTCGCAGTCGGCGTTCCAATTCATCTCAAAGGTGTTCGATGGGTTTGAGGTCAGGGCTTTGCGCATGCCAGTCAAGTTCTTCCACACCGATCTGAACAAACCATTTCTGCATAGACCTCGCTTTGTGCACATTGTCATACTGAAACAGGAAAGGGCTTTCCCCAAACCGTTGCCACAAAGTTAGAAGCACAGAATCATCTAGAATGTCATTGTATGCTGTTGTGTTAAGATTTCACTTCACTGGAACAAAGGGGCCTAACCCAAACCATGAAAAGCAGCCCCAGTCCATTATTCCTCCTCCACCAAACTTTACAGTTGGCACTATGCAATGGGGAATGTAGCGTTCTCCTGGCATCCGCCAAACCCAGATTTGTTCATTGGACTGCCAGATGGTAAAGATCTTCAGTAAGGCCATTATACTGTCAACGTTTGTCTATGGAGATTGCATGGCTGTGTGCTCAACCTGTCAGCAACGGGTGTGGCTGAAATAGCCGAATCCACTCATTTGAAGTGGTGTCCATGTACCTTTTTATATATAGTTTATGTTGCTGTCTTTGAATGTTGCTAATATCACAGTCTTATGGCGCCACCTCGTGACTACTCTAAAAAACATCAGTAGAGACCGGCTACAGTAGCAATGTGCCGACCCAGCAATAACCCCCTCTTACCTTCACAATGACAGGTATAAGGGAACCACTGAACTGAAGAGTGAATGTCATCAGCTGGAAACACAGGAGACACCAGCTACAGGAGAAACAGTCACATAGATTAGTGACAAATCAGAATGATGCACAGAAATGAACAGTTGTGAGGTTGATCCGAGGCTGGCTAACCTGTGCCGAGAGCTAGGCTCCTCATTGGTCAATGCTGCCGCCCTCAACACCTGACCTATGACCTCCTTCACATGGTCCAATGCCTCATGGGACGCAACAGGACCCAGCTGCTGGAGAAGAAAGGGCTTGAGCTGAGAGAGAGAGAGATGAAGAGAAGGAGAAAGCGAGGGTGAAAAAAGAAAGACAGAAAGTGCGAGAAAAAGCGAAAAAGCAATAGAGAAAGAGAGAGGGGGGATGAAGAAGACAGAAAAGTTTTGTCTGAAGAAGTTCAAGTCTGTACCCAGCAGAGTTGGATAGAGTCCAACTTAATTATAACACCTCAATATCAGTCAAGGCAATAACTGATTTGTGCTCGTATGGAGAGATTCCATGTAAATGTAATAATAATGCTGCGGTAAAATAAACACTTAATACTTTGTTCCAAAAGGTGGCGGTAATAGTCCACATTCACTAATCCACAACCCCAGCTTTGATATGACAGAAGAAAAAGTCAACCACTCTCACTCTCAGTCCCATCACATATTACATCTCATGGAGCTAATCAGGTTAGATTACATTTCATCTGACAGAGACAGATTTCATTTGAGATAATGCCAATAGCGTGCCAGTGAGTGACGGATGGACAGGGTTGGGAATCAGGCATTACTGTGCTCAAATCCGAAGCATGTGGTGTGGTTGGCTAGTCCACAATAACACATGCACTGGCATACACGCATGCACGAACAAACACACACACGGAACAATATTAACAGGGCTTTTTAACTTCTTATGGCTGCAGGGGCAGTATTGAGTAGCTTGGATGAAAGGTGCCCAGAGGTGCCCAGAGTAAATGGCCTGCTCCTCAGTCCCAGTTGCTAATATATGCATAGTATTATTGGTATTGGATAAAAAACACTCTGACGTTTCTAAAACTGTTTGAATGATGTCTGTGAGTATAACAGAACTCATATGGCAGAAAAAAAACCTGAGAAGAAATCCAAACAGGAAGTGTGAAATCTGAGGTTGGTCAATTTTCAACCGAGCCCCTATTGAATACACAGTGGGATATTGGCTATGTTGCACTTCCTAAGGCTTCCACTAGAAGCGGCTTCCACTAGAGACAGCTTCCAACCATCTTTAGACACTTGAATGCGGTTTCTACTGTGATGTGGGGCCGGATGGGAACTGTTTGAGTTAGTGGTCTGGCAGAGAGCCAGGTCCTGGTCACGTGCATTTCACATGATAGCGACCTGCGTTCCATGGCTTTTCTACAGACAATAGCATTCTCCAGTTGGAACATTATTGAAGATTTATGATAACAACATCCTAAAGATTGATTCTATACTTACTTTGACAAGTTTCTTCGACCTGTAATATAACTTTTTAAAGTTTTCGTCCGATGTTCGGCTGGATCTGCACGAGCGTTTGGATTTGTGTACTAGACACCCTAACAAAAGTAGCTACTACAATGGACATTATCAAACAAATCAAGCATTTGTTGTGGAACTGCGATTCCTGGGAGTGCATTCTGATGAAGATCATCAAAGGTAAGGGAATATTTATAATGTTATTTCTGATTTATGTTGACTCCAACAGAAATCATGGTTTGCTTTTTCTGTAAAGTGTTTTTGAAATCTGACACAGCGGTTGCATTAAGGAGAGGTATATCTATATTTCCATGTCTAACAAGTATTTTCATCGACATTTAGAATCAGTATTTCTGTAAAATGATGATATCTCTGCAATATCACCGGATGTTTTTGGAACTAGTGATGCGCCAATGTATACTGAGATTCTTTTATATAAATATGAACTTTTTCAAACAAAACATACATGTATTGTGTAACATCAAGTCCTATGAGTGTCATCTGATGTAGATCATCAAAGGTTAGTGATTAATTTAATCTCTATTTGTGCTTTTTGTGACTCCTCTCTTTGACTGGAAAAAGGCTGTGTTTTTCTATGAGTTGGTGGTGACCTAACATGATCGTTTGTGGTGCTTTCGCTGTAAAGCACATTTGAAATCGAACACTGTGGGGGGATTAACAACAACATTAACTACCTTTAAAATGATATAAGATACATGTATGTTTGAGGAATTTTAATTATGAGATTTCTATTGTTTTGAATTTGGCACCTTGCACTTTCACTGGCTGTTGTCATATCGATCCCAAACGGGTTTGCAGCTCTAAGAAGTTTTAAAAAGGGACTGGGAATCTCCGGAGACAACAACATCATAAGGGCAGTAGGATCAGGATGTTCAGAGCTCCAGATATTTGGCATGGTTTTGGTCATCTGGTGACCAGGCTAGTGTGAGACACATAGGAGATGTCAACGAGAGGTTAACTAGTCAGAAGAGATATGAGATTGGATAACAGTAGGGCCTCCCAGGTGGTGCAGTGGTCTAAGGCACTGCATCACAGTGCTATCTATGCCACCAGAGACTCTGGGTTCGAGCCCAGGCTCTGGCCTGGGAGGCCCATGGGGCGGCGCACAATTGGCCCAGCGTTGTCCAGGTTAGGGAGGGTTTGACCGGCAGGGATATCCTTGTCTCATCGCGCACTAGCGACTCGTGTGGCCGGGCGCAGTGCACGCTGACCAGGTGTATGGTGTTTCCTCCAACACATTGGTGTGGCTGACATCTGGGTTGGATGTGCATTGTGTCAAGAAGCAGTGCAGGTTTGCTTGTGTTTCGGAACATGGCTCTCAACCTTCACCTCTCCCGAGTCCGTACGGGATTTGCAGTGATGAGACAAGACTGTAACTACCAATTGGATACCATGAATTTGAGGAGAATTTTTTTTGTTGTCAATAGTTGATTGGTATAACAGAGTGGAAAGTTGGGTTATTGGAAAGGAACACTATGGTTTACTGTGTTTCTGGCAGTAGTTTACAACTAAAGAAGCACAAAAACAACATTAGTTGTTAGAATGTAACTTTAAGAAATAACTGGAGAAAATAAATATCAAAAACATTATGTCCATTATGTCAATCTATCCATTATACTGCATGTCTGTTTGCATCACAGTGTGAATTGAAAGCCCTAAGCTCATTTAGGAGCAATATGCTAGGAACGCACTTAGCCAGCCTCACCACATGGAGAAAATATGCAGCGCAAACATTCTGGAGAGAAGGAAGGAAGAAACAAGAGTTTTCTAAGAGGCATAGCTCAGTGTATAGCTATTATGTTTACTGTAGGTCCAGCTTTATCAAGAACTCAGGGCTATTAAATAAAATAGGTTATATATACACTACCGTTCAAAAGTTTAGGGTCACTTCGAAATGTCCTTGTTTTTGAAAGAAAGAAATCACATTTTTGGAAGAAGTATAGAGGTTCTGAGCATATAAACTATGTCTAAGATTCTGGTTGCTGGATCTGACTGGAAACAAACCTGCAAACTCTTTGCTCCATGTACAGGAGAACTGACTGCAGTGATGTTGGGTTAACCCACCTGGCATTGGTCATTGTGATATACACTACCATTCAAAAGTTTGGGGTCACTTGCTGGCCCTCTAGGCAGAGTTGCAAATTAAAAGCCATATCTCAGACTGGCCAATAAAACTAAAAGATTAAGATGGGCAAAAGAACACAGACACTAGACGAACTCTGCCTAGAAGGCCAGCATCCCGGAGTCGCCTCTTCACTGTGACGTTGAGACTGGTGTTTTGCCGGTACTATTTAAGGAAGCTGCCAGTTGAGAACTTGTGAGGCGTCTGTTTCTCAAACTAGACACTCTAATGTACTTCTCCTCTTGCTCAGTTGTGCACTGAGCCTCCCACTCCTCTTTCTATTCTGGTTAGAGACAGTTTGCGCTGTTCTGTGAAGGGAGTAGCACACAGCATTATACGAGATCTTCAGTTTCTTGGCAATTTCTCACATGGAATAACCTTCATTTCTCAGAACAAGAATAGACTGACGAGTTCCAGAAAGTACTTTGTTTGTGGCCATTTTGAGCCTGTAATCGAACCCACAAATGCTGATGTTCCAGATACTCAACTAGTCTAAAGAAGGCCAGTTGTATTGCTTCTTTAATCAGAACAACAGTTTTCAGTTGTGCTAACATAATTGCAAAATGATCAATTAGCCTTTTAAAATGATAAACTTGGATTAGCTAACACAACGTGACATTGGAACACAGGAGTGATGGTTGCTGATAATGGGCCTCAGTACGCCTATGTAGATATTCCATTAAATATCAGCTGTTTCCAGCTACAATAGTCATTTGCAACATTAACAATGTCTACACTGTATTTCTAATCATTTTGATGTTATTTTAATGGACAAAAAAAACATGTTTTTCTTTCAAAAACAAGGACATTTCTATATACTTTTCTATATGTATATAGTACCAGTCAAAAGTTTGGACACACCTACTCATTCAATGGTTTTTCTTTATTTGTACTATTTTCTACATTGCAGAATAACAGTGAAGACATCAAAACTATGAAATAACCCATATGGAATCATGTAGCAACCAAAAAAGTGATAAACCAATTCGTCAAAGTAGCCACCCTTTACCTTGATGACAGCTTTGCACACTCTTGGCATTCTCTCAACCAGCTTCATGAGGAATGCTTTATCCAACAGTCTTGAAGGAGTTCCCACATATGCTGAGCACTTGTTGGCTGCTTTTCCTTCATTTGGCGGTCCAAACAATCTCAATTGGGTTAAGGTTTGGTGATTGTGGAGGCCAGGTCATCTGATGCAGCACTCCATCACTCTCCTTGGTCAAATAGCCCTTACACAGCCTGGAGGTGGATCATCCATTTACCTACTCTGCGTCTCACAAAGACATGGCGGTTGGAACCAAAAATCTCAAATTTGGACTCATCACCCCAAAGGACAGATTTCCACTGGTCTAATGTCCACTGATCGTGTTTCTTGGCCCAAGCAAGTCTCTTCTTATTATTGTTGTCGTTTAGTAGTGGTTAATTTGCACTGTCGTGGACTGTCGTTTCTCTTTGCTTATTTGAGCTGTTCATGCCATAATATGGACTTGTTTTTTTTACCAAATTTGGCTATTACCACCCTTACCGTATCACAACACAACTGATTGTCTCAAACACATTAAGAAGGACAGAAATTCCATAAATTAACTTTTAATAAGGCACACCTGTTAATTGAAATGCATTCCAGGTGACTACCTCATGAAGCTGGTTGAGAGTATGCCAAGAGTGTGCCAAGCTGTCATCAAGGCAAAAGGTGGCTACTTTGAAGAATCTCAAATTAAAAATATATTTTGATTTGTTAACACTTTTTCAGTTACTACTGTAAATGATTCCATGTTTTATTTCATAGTTTTGATGTCTTCACTATTATTCTAGTAGTAAAAACAAATGAGTAGGTGTGTCCAAACTTTTGACTGGTACTGTATATATATATATATCACACTGAATATAAGAAATCTATAACCCCAGATACCTGGTGAACAGATTAGATTGAATAGGGTCCTCAGTACCTGTGTGGTGTGGCTGTCCGTGTCTTCGCTTGTCCTGACCAGGCCCGTGTGATGAAGAAAGGTTGTGAGCGGCGTTACCGAGGTGACCAGGACATAAACTGTCACCGTGGCAACGAGGCCAGGGCTCACCAAATTAAGTGTGGGAATATCTGGGTTCCTAAGGGAAGAGAAAACAACAACAACGATAACATTAGCTAAGAAAATCAAACCCATTTATTTCAACGAGCGAATAGAGACACTTGAACATAATTGAGCTGTAAGTTTCGACTAAGGTAAACGTGTTGTTACTGGCAGAGTTGACTGACCAATCACCCTGTGCCACATCATGAACATACCCCAGCTTGGTGCGAGCTGATCCACAGGCAGATGGATTTATGTGTAATGCCAGCCCTGAAACAAAACAGAGAAACACAGAGAAACACACACACAAGTGATGACAGACATTAATCTGTAACTAGTGATGAGAGAGACGGTTGAATTTATCATCTATCCTATACGGTCACAAGGGGTTGACATCAGGGCCATTCTCCGAGGTGGAGTAAAGCCGTTTGCATCCCTTGTGCTGGTTATGAGTTATGAAATAGCAGAGCAGCTGTGTGTGTGTGTCCTTTTGCCTAATAAGTGTCAACCCCTATACATGCTTCACTTTGCATATCAACAGCCCACTGGGCACAGACAATTCAACGTCAAATCCATGTTGGTTCAACGTAATTTCATTTGAATGACCTGGAAACAACGTTGATTCAACCAGTGTGTGCCCAGTGGGAGGGAGTGAGAGTGTGTTGTCATTCTTTGGCACTGTACTGCTAATGAATTTCTCCACTGGTGGAGAGAGGGTGTGTGCTCTAAGGCTCAAATCACTATCAGTCCTGGGCTGGATCCCAGCTCCTCTCCCATCCCCCGGAGTCAAATCACTGGCCAGAGAAGGATGAACAAAGCACTCAAATTCAAATCAGCTCTACTGGGAATCCACATCCCTCACATACGATATCTGAATCACAATCTAACGTTCAATATTTCCAAGTTCTAATGGAGCTAGACTAAATCTGAAAGACGGAGAAAACCAAACCTCACAACACTGTATTTCCTGAAACCACACAAAACCCTGAATTAGGCCCAAACCTGGAAACAGACCCCCCTGCCCCTCCTCTCCTCCTGTAACTGGAACATGGCAGTGATTGTTGGTTGTGTCTGAGTCAGTCAGATTCACTCTGCCTTTTCTAAGATAAATGATGTTCTCAAACAAAGGGTGGGTCCTGTCCTAAGGAAGGGGGGTGGGCAGAGACCTGGGTCCTGGTCTAAGGAAGACCTGGGGGGGGCAGAGACCTGGGTCCTGGTCTAAGGAAGGAAGGGGTGGGCAGAGATCTGGGTCCTGGTCTAAGAAAGAGGGGGGGTGCAGAGACCTGGGTCCTGGTCTAAGGAAGAGGGGTGAGCAGAGACCTGGGTCCTGGTCTAAGGAAAGGGGGGGCAGAGACCTGGGTCCTGGTCGAAGGAAGAGGGGTGGGCAGAGACCTGGGTCCTGGTCTAAGGAAGAGGGGTGGGCAGAGACCTGGGTCCTGGTCGAAGGAAGAGGGGTGGGCAGAGACCTGGGTCCTGGTCTAAGGAAGAGGGGTGGGCAGAGACCTGGGTCCTGGTCTAAGGAAGAGGGGTGGGCAGAGACCTGGGTCCTGGTCTAAGGAAGAGGGGTGGGCAGAGACCTGGGTCCTGGTCTAAGGAAGAGGGGTGAGCAGAGACCTGGGTCCTGGTCTAAGGAAGAGGGGGGGGCAGAGACCTGGGTCCTGGTCGAAGGAAGAGGGGTGGGCAGAGACCTGGGTCCTGGTCTAAGGAAGAAGGGGTGGGCAGAGACCTGGGTCCTGGTCTAAGGAAGACCTGGGGGTGGGCAGGGACCTGGGTCCTGGTCTAAGGAAGAGGGGTGGGCAGAGACCTGGGTCCTGGTCTAAGGAAGAGAGGGTGGGCAGAGACCTGGGTCCTGGTCTAAGGAAGAGGGGTGGGCAGAGACCTGGGTCCTGGTCTAAGGAAGAGGGGGGGGCAGAGACCTGGGTCCTGGTCGAAGGAAGAGGGGTGGGCAGAGACCTGGGTCCTGGTCTAAGGAAGAGGGGTGGGCAGAGACCTGGGTCCTGGTCGAAGGAAGAGGGGTGGGCAGAGACCTGGGTCCTGGTCTAAGGAAGAGGGGTGGGCAGAGACCTGGGTCCTGGTCTAAGGAAGAGGGGTGGGCAGAGACCTGGGTCCTGGTCTAAGGAAGAGGGGTGGGCAGAGAGGGGTGGGCAGAGAGGGGTGGGCCTGGGTCCTGGTCTAAGGAAGACCTGGGGTGGGCAGAGACCTGGGTCCTGGTCTAAGGAAGAGAGACCTGGGTCCTGGGGGGCAGAGACCTGGGTCCTGGTCGAAGGAAGAGGGGTGGGCAGAGACCTGGGTCCTGGTCTAAGGAAGAGGGGTGGGCAGAGACCTGGGTCCTGGTCTAAGGAAGAGGGGTGGGCAGAGACCTGGGTCCTGGTCTAAGGAAGAGGGGGGGCAGAGACCTGGGTCCTGGTCTAAGGAAGAAGGAAGACCTGGGGGTGGGCAGAGACCTGGGTCCTGGTCTAAGGAAGAGGGGTGGGCAGAGACCTGGGTCCTGGTCTAAGGAAGAGGGGTGGGCAGAGACCTGGGTCCTGGTCTAAGGAAGAGGGGTGGGCAGAGACCTGGGTCCTGGTCTAAGGAAGAGGGGTGGGCAGAGACCTGGGTCCTGGTCTAAGGAAGAGGGGTGGGCAGAGACCTGGGTCCTGGTCGAAGGAAGAGGGGTGGGCAGAGACCTGGGTCCTGGTCCTGGTCTAAGGAAGAGGGGTGGGCAGAGACCTGGGTCCTGGTCTAAGGAAGAGGGGTGGGCAGAGACCTGGGTCCTGGTCCTAAGGAAGAAGGGGTGGGCAGAGACCTGGGTCCTGGTCTAAGGAAGAGGGGGCAGAGACCTGGGTCCTGGTCTAAGGAAGAGGGGTGGGCAGAGACCTGGGTCCTGGTCTAAGGAAGAAGGGTAAGGAAGGGGGGGGCAGAGACCTGGGTCCTGGTCTAAGGAAGAGGGGGGCAGAGACCTGGGTCCTGGTCGAAGGAAGAGGGGTGGGCAGAGACCTGGGTCCTGGTCTAAGGAAGAGGGGTGGGCAGAGACCTGGGTCCTGGTCTAAGGAAGGAAGAGGGGGGGCAGAGACCTGGGTCCTGGTCTAAGGAAGAGGGGTTGGGCAGAGACCTGGGTCCTGGTCTAAGGAAGAGGGGTGGGCAGAGACCTGGGTCCTGGTCTAAGGAAGAGGGGTGGGCAGAGACCTGGGTCCTGGTCGAACCTGGGTCCTGGTCTAAGGAAGAGGGGGGGCAGAGACCTGGGTCCTGGTCTAAGGAAGAAGAGGGGTGGGCAGAGACCTGGGTCCTGGTCTAAGGAAAGGAAGAGAAGGGGTGGGCAGAGACCTGGGTCCTGGTCGAAGGAAGAGGGGTGGGCAGAGACCTGGGTCCTGGTCTAAGGAAGAGGGGTGGGCAGAGACCTGGGTCCTGGTCTAAGGAAGAGGGGTGGGCAGAGACCTGGGTCCTGGTCTAAGGAAGAGGGGTGGGCAGAGACCTGGGTCCTGGTCTAAGGAAGAGGGGTGGGCAGAGACCTGGGTCCTGGTCTAAGGAAGAGGGGTGGGCAGAGACCTGGGTCCTGGTCTAAGGAAGAGGGGTGGGCAGAGACCTGGGTCCTGGTCGAAGGAAGAGGGGTGGGCAGAGACCTGGGTCCTGGTCTAAGGAAGAGGGGTGGGCAGAGACCTGGGTCCTGGTCTAAGGAAGAGGGGTGGGCAGAGACCTGGGTCCTGGTCTAAGGAAGAGAGGTGGGCAGAGACCTGGGTCCTGGTCTAAGGAAGAGGGGTGGGCAGAGACCTGGGTCCTGGTCTAAGGAAGAGGGGGGGCAGAGACCTGGGTCCTGGTCGAAGGAAGAGGGGTGGGCAGAGACCTGGGTCCTGGTCTAAGGAAGAGGGGTGGGCAGAGACCTGGGTCCTGGTCGCAGAAGGAAGGAAGGGGTGGGCAGAGACCTGGGTCCTGGTCTAAGGAAGAGGGGGTGGGCAGAGACCTGGGTCCTGGTCTAAGGAAGAGGGGTGGGCAGAGACCTGGGTCCTGGTCCTAAGGAAGAGGGTGGGCAGAGACCTGGGTCCTGGTCTAAGGAAGAGGGGGGGGCAGAGACCTGGGTCCTGGTCTAAGGAAGAGGGGTGGGCAGAGACCTGGGTCCTGGTCTAAGGAAGAGGGTGGGCAGAGGGGTCTAAGGAAGGAAGGGGGGGCAGAGACCTGGGTCCTGGTCTAAGGAAGAGGGGGGGCAGAGACCTGGGTCCTGGTCTAAGGAAGAGGGGTGGGCAGAGACCTGGGTCCTGGTCTAAGGAAGAGGGGTGGGCAGAGACCTGGGTCCTGACCTGGGTCCTGGTCTAAGGAAGAGGGTGTGGGGGGCAGAGACCTGGGTCCTGGTCTAAGGAAGAGGGGTGGGCAGAGACCTGGGTCCTGGTCTAAGGAAGAGGGGGGTGGGCAGAGACCTGGGTCCTAAGGAAGTCTAAGGAAGAGGGGTGGGCAGAGACCTGGGTCCTGGTCGAAGGAAGAGGGGTGGGCAGAGACCTGGGTCCTGGTCTAAGGAAGAGGGGTGGGCAGAGACCTGGGTCCTGGTCTAAGGAAGAGGGGTGGGCAGAGACCTGGGTCCTGGTCTAAGGAAGAGGGGTGGGCAGAGACCTGGGTCCTGGTCTAAGGAAGAGGGGTGGGCAGAGACCTGGGTCCTGGTCTAAGGAAGAGGGGTGGGCAGAGACCTGGGTCCTGGTCCTCTAAGGAAGGAAGAGGGGGGGCAGAGACCTGGGTCCTGGTCGAAGGAAGAGGGGTGGGCAGAGACCTGGGTCCTGGTCGAAGGAAGAGGGGTGGGCAGAGACCTGGGTCCTGGTCTAAGGAAGAGGGGTGGGCAGAGACCTGGGTCCTGGTCTAAGGAAGAGGGGTGGGCAGAGACCTGGGTCCTGGTCTAAGGAAGAGGGGTGGGCAGAGACCTGGGTCCTGGTCTAAGGAAGAGGGGTGGGCAGAGACCTGGGTCCTGGTCTAAGGAAGAAGGGGTGGGCAGAGACCTGGGTCCTGGTCTAAGGAAGAGGGGGGGGCAGAGACCTGGGTCCTGGTCGAAGGAAGAGGGGTGGGCAGAGACCTGGGTCCTGGTCTAAGGAAGAGGGGTGGGCAGAGACCTGGGTCCTGGTCTAAGGAAGAGGGGTGGGCAGAGACCTGGGTCCTGTCCTAAGGAAGAGGGGTGGGCAGAGACCTGGGTCCTGGTCTAAGGAAGAGGGGGGGCAGAGACCTGGGTCCTGGTCTAAGGAAGAGGGGTGGGGCAGTCAAAAGGACCTGAAGAGGGGCTGTGGGGGGGTCTGCAGAACTTCTAGGTGAAAGGGGGCAATTGAGGAGGAGACACTAGCCTTCAACCGGGACTGCACCAATGTCAACATTTGTGTTGGAGACGAGCCAAAAAGGAAGGACAATATTGTTCTAGAAGTGGGAAACAATGTGTTCTGTACAAGGCAAGAGACCTCTAAACAAAGAGTAAAGAGGTAGAAGAGAACACACAGAGGACCCTCAGTTACTAGCTAAGTCAAGCCCATTGGTTGTCATTATCTTCCATCTGAGATATAATGAAGATAAGTGCCCTTGACGCCAACGCAAAATATATATTTTTGCCCAAAGCCCCTCTCTCACTCACTCAATCCATCATCTTTCTTTTCATGTGGTTCAAACCGAGGACGAATATAAGCAGAGATGCATTGTGTCATTATTAAGAAACTCTGAACCGATCGTTACTGTGATTATAAAAGTGCTTTCTTTATTTAGGTCTTCTCAGAAGCCAAATTATAGAGAGAGAGCAGGTATGAAAGCCCTGCGACCCTTTGAACCAAACAAACCACGTATCTTCTCCAAAATTCATCTGCAGCTAATCATCTATGGTTTCCACGGATACAACTTTAATAGTACTATAAGTACTTCAATTTATACAAGTTCATACAATTTATACACATCTAATTACGTATGGGTCATTTCAATAAAAACGTATCTGTATTTAAACGTCTGCTAGCAACGGCCCAAATCTCTACTTTAAGGAACTCAAAGAGCTCGCCTGAAACCTAAAGGTTGTCTGGAAACAGGTGATGACTCACCTAGGTCGTGTTCATTAGGGTACACAACAGAAAATGTTTTCAACGTTTCTTATTGGACAAGTCTCCCCCGTTTCAGTCAGTGTTCTTCAGTTTGGTGCATAATGAACACAGCCCAGATCTCGTGTATCACTCAGCGCTCCACCTGTAGACTAACCTGATAGCCGGCTGTCTGTCTGGAAGCGACAGAGCCCATCCACATCAGAGAAGGCACCCACCAGCCCAGGTATCATGTTGACCTGAGTAGATGACAGATTGGATCCAGTGGATCCAAAAGGCAACGAATGAAAGTTATTGGACTTGTTTGAAGTTGAGGCCAGAGGACAGCCAGGTCCCAGATCTGTTTGTGCTGTCTTGCCGACTTCTATAGACCATAGTACTAGCAACAAGCAGACCTGGGACCAGGCTAAGGATGGTCCTATGCGGTCTGATCTTATGGGATGTTAGTGTTATAGGAGGGTGTGTAAAGGAGAGAGGGAGAAGGGAATGCGATGTTTGTTGTTGGAGGTTACTGTGTGTTTTCCTGTCGTGTTTGAACTGAGATCCACCATCTCAGGACAGAGCAATTTTCACTGAATTCTTTCTTGGAAGCCGGCTTACAAAAATATTAGTCCCAGCTTCCAAAAATACTTTCTAGAAGAATCTCTGGGTAGATCTGATTATACATGGGATGTTAGAAAGAAACTGGGGTTCGTTAGGGGATCAGGCTTCACTGCTGGGGCTTGAGGAGACAGTGTTACACCAATATGAAAACTACACAACCATCATAGCCATGTTGGTCAACATTCTGACATGGGGTAACATTCCCACATAAGTCACCAACATTCCTGTACGAGACAACCTTCCAGTTGAGCATTCCCGTACAGTGTGTGTGTAGCTGGTCTCACCCTCTGATGGGGCTGCAGATGGGAGAAGGACACTCTCCTCAGACAACTCTTCTCCGAACCTCTCAGACACACCAACAAACTCCACTCCACACTGCCACCTGGGAGTGAGGGAGAGGGGAAAGGGAGAGGGAACAAATAAGAGATCAGTAAGCATCTTGTACAAATAAATGAAGCTTTGAAACCATACCAAATACAGTGCTCCAACTGTGTGAGATAGAGAGAGAGAGAAATAGAAATAGACAGAGAGGCAGAGAGAAATGGAAATAACAGAAATTGAGAAAGAGAGAGAGAGAGAGAGAGAGAGAGAGAGAGAGGGAGAGAGAAAAAAAACATCTGGTAGCGATTGTACAGCCAGTATTTGGAGAGGGGAGGAAACGTGGTGGTGCTTTTGGCCAGAACCATGGCTGTTTTGGTCTCAGTGTTCTGAAGCATTGAGAATAGGAGGAAGTGACTTAACAGCTATTATGGCAGCCTAGAGATGAATGGATAGCAAAAGGACTTAACCTTTGTGTGTGTGTGTCTGTGTGTCTAAGTGTGTTTTGTGTGTGTGTGTGTGTGTGTGTGTGTGTGTGTGTGTGTGTGTGTGTGTGTGTGTGTGTGTGTGTGTGTGTGTGTGTGTGTGTGTGTGTGTGTGTGTGTGTGTGTATATATACCTACCTCTGTGTCTGTATACAGAGAGAGCTTAAGTGTGTGTTGTGTTCTTTGTAACATATAATCATTGCTTTCAAGTCCTGCAACAGCTCCCATATGTCTGAGTTGACCCTGATATTGCCCAGAGCCCCAGACCTTCAGAACAGCACGCACAAACACACACACGCACACACACACACGCACACACACACACACACACACACACGCACGCACAACACACACACACACAAAACCTGGAATTTAGTGATTTTAGTGGCAAGACCATTTGGCATTCAAGAGGTGCTCAATCTGCCAGGGCACCTAGGCCATCTGCTAGGGCACCTAGGCCATCTGCTAGGGCACCTAAGCCATCTGCTAGGGCACCTAAGCCATCTGCTAGGGCACCTAAGCCATCTGCTAGGGCACCTAGGCCATCTGCTAGGGCACCTAGGCCATCTGCTAGGGCACCAAGGCCATCTGCTAGGGCACCAAGGCCATCTGCTAGGGCACCTACGCCATCTGCTAGGGCACCTAGGCCATCTGCTAGAGCACCAAGGCCATCTGCTAGGGCACCAAGGCCATCTGCTAGGGCACCAAGGCCATCTGCTAGGGCACCAAGGCCATCTGCTAGGGCACCAAGGCCATCTGCTAGGGCACCTAGGCCATCTGCTAGGGCACCAAGGCCATCTGCTAGGGCACCTAGGCCATCTGCTAGGGCACCAAGGCCATCTGCTAGGGCACCAAGGCCATCTGCTAGGGCACCAAGGCCATCTGCTAGGGCACCTAGGCCATCTGGTTGGGCACCAAGGCCATCTGCTAGGGCACCAAGGCCATCTGCTAGGGCACCAAGGCCATCTGCTAGGGCACCAAGGCCATTAACCAAAATAGCCAATGACATTTATTTAAAAAAGTTTATGTGTACGTCAATAAATAATTTGCCAACATGTGTAGGTGATAGTCTTTGGCTATCGCCTGTCATGTCTAGATTGATGCTGAGATGAGGGAGGCACCTGAAAATGTAACCATACTTTAAATGAGACTTTTAATTATAAATTGATGTATATCAGTGGAGGCTCCTCAGAGGATGAAGGGGAGGACCAACCTCCTCAGTGAAATTTCATAAAAATAAAAATAATGAAACATTAAAAAAGTCATAATTTGCAGGTAAAACTATACTAAATATATTAATATGTCACCAAATAATTGATTAAAATACACTGTTTTGCAATGAAGGTGTACAGTAACTTCAACAGCAATGTCTGGTTTATCACCATGGTGTAGCCGGAAGACATAGCTTCCATCCTCCTCTGGCTACATTGACGTCAATACAAAACCTAGGAGGCTTGTAGGCCTCACCCACTTCCATAGACATACATGGTAATTATGACCACTTCCGGAGGACGTCCTCCAACCAATCACAGCTTTTGCATTATGAACTGACAATTTATAGTGCAATTTATTTAAATTTGCCTTGCTAACTTTAGTAGCAAGTAGCAGTAGCTAGCTAGCTAGCAGCATGAGCATGCAGTTTTCTCTGCCAGAATGAATAACGCTACCGAATATGTTGTGGACTTTTTGTTGAAGAACCCCTTTCATTCTCTATGGTACACGGAAAAGGTGAGACTTAAAACCGAGCGTCGACCTCTGCCTGAGATCAGTTTTATGAAGAAGGACGAAAAGGTGACAGAGTTCAATACCAACTGGTATCAAAAGTATAGCTTGTTACCAGGGAGCCTTTCATCAAGCCTTCAAGCTGTATTGCTGGCCTTGCCTGATTTTTGGAAAGTCTGAGCTTTGGTCGAAAGGTGGTTACAGTGACCTGAAGAACATCGATAGTTCAGCTAAACAGCAAAACATAAGCAGGGTGTGTATAAATGCCCATATCAGACTCAAGTTTCTGGGAAAAAGCCGCATCGATATAATGGACGTATTCAAACTGTGCAACACAACGGGAAAGTAAGAAGAACCAGGGATGCACCAGCAAGTCTACTGTTCTGACTTGCTGGTGCACATTTAGCCTAGAGCCTGTTTTAGAAAAATGTTATCATCAAATATTGTAAAAGCTTTCATTGTCTGCTTATTTCCCCCTTTATTTATCATACGGTTCTGACTTGGTGTACAGGGAGAATACTGTAAGAACGGACCATGTTCTGAATTCTGTCGCTGTACATTTCAAAAGTGCTGAACAAATAGTTATATTAACTACATCCGTCCTAGCTCGCTCATTAATGTCTTAATCGAGATTACGGATTGCCTCTTATCCGCCCGTCGTCCCCTTATACCATAGTTTGTGCATCTCAATTGTCAGTAGAAGCCACATTTTTTAAAAGCAAGTCAGCCATATCAGCTATGTTTTTTTAAAAGGTGGTACATTTTGTTGAATGAACTGTTTCGCTGCCAGACGAAGGCTCTGCTGATAACCAGGTGTAGTAGTGGTAAGGTGTTGCGACTGGTGTTGGGACAGCTTTATGTAGGCCCTAACAGTTTGTGGGCACCATTTGACACCGTTATAGTGCAATTAATGTATTGTTTAGTGTTGTGTTGTGGCTTTGCTGGCATTCATCGAAAACATTTTGGGGGCAGTTTGCCCCACCAAGATGTACATGCTAAAATCGCCACTGCCAATATAATATGTCAACTTTTGAACTAGGGTGGATAGTAGATTAACATAGGGTAGTGTTTTTGCTGTTCCTTAGAACTACTCGTCTTGTTGGCTGACGAAAAATAACATCTTCAATATGCGCCTCGGAATTTGATAAGAAGGACGCGCGCTGTTGCATCCGCAATTTGTCTGTCTTCACTTGTAGCCTACTTTGGATCTGTGATGCCTGTGAGAAGGACCCTTTCACGGGCATTGACTAATAAGAATTGAGATATCTGAGAGAGCACGTGAGTGATTGGTGCTTCTGAGTAGGCTACGGTGATTGGCAGCCGGGAGAAGGGAATTCTAATTATTATATTCAGCCCAAGGGCACAACGGCCACTTTGGCCACAAGGGATACATTTTCTTCCTAACAAGGGGGCATCAACAGCCATGGCCACCGATGCCATCGGGGAATTCAAGCCCTGACACACAAGCACGCACAGTCTGCTGGGAGTCTGAAAAGGCCCTCAGAGAAAACAACAGTAACAGTAAAAGCCAATCTCTGTCTCTCTGTTTGAGTTGGTTTGAGTAAACAGGAAATGATTGGCTCCCTCTAATCTGATGCATTCGACCCAATAACAGACTAATACAATTAGGGCTCATCAAATTAAAGATCTGGACTCTTTCTTCCAGGAACCCTACACTTTTATTCCAGTACGCTCCAGTTTTTAAGCCCCGATGTAGATCGGACAAATCCATTATATGGGAGACTGGGCTGGAATTTTCTGTCACACACATAGCCTACCTTGGCAATGACAAAGGCAGTGTCCCAATATTGTTAAATTGCCCCATTCCTTGTCTCCTTTATAAGCAAAGGGAAAGGCATATCCCAATACTCTTAAACATTCCCCATTCCTTCTCTCCTCTTTCCATCATAAATACGCACACGTGCAAGGACTGAATATGCTGCTTTTATGGGACACTTTTAGGACACTGTCCTAAAGACATTTACCAGGCCCATACTATTCAGTTTCTGGGCTGGTAAAGTCATTAAGGGTGTTGCTGTTTACCTAACGACTTGCTGGGTTCTTTGATCATGATGACCAGGGGCCCCGTGTGGTCTACAGGCTGATCTGTCAATCATCACACTGATGGGGTGAATGACAGCTGGGCGTTCTGACTCAGAGAGCCTGACCCCTGGGACCTGGCAATGCTCTCCTCTGGATAGTAAACCCCAGGAGACACACACACACACACACACACACACACACACACACACACACACACACACACACACACACACACACACACACACACACACACACAAGCAGCTCTACAAGCAGCTCCACCCTCCAGGACAGTAAACCCAGCAGGGGGTGCAGACCAGGCTTTATAGTTGTTAACCCTTTAACCTCTTCCCACCCACCTGCCTGGCCAGAGCAGCAGGGCTTTCTCAAACACACACCTCTGTTAACCCTGCTCTAAAGCCTGTCTGTACGTCATCAGTGACTGGAATACGGCCGTGCGCGTGTGTGTATGTGCGCAAGTCACTTGCCTGGGGACAAATAGCGAGTGAATGAAGCCCTTGTGTGTATACTTCCTTCTCCTCACTTTACGAGGCGAAGTACATGTACATGGAATAAGTGAATAATTTTTTGTGTATGTGTGCAGGCACAGACTGTACCATACAGTAGTATACTTATGTTATTTATCTATTTATCTATCAACTTCTACCTCTCTGGGACCCTTTCCACCCATTCCTTGCCTCTCATCCCTCTCCTCGATCCCTCCCTCGCTCTCTCTGCTTCTCTCCACCCATCCTTCCTTCCCCACTGCTTCCATCTAATCTGTAAAACCTGCTAACCTCTCTTCATTTTACCCTAATCCCTCCCTCCCTCCCTCCCTCCCTCCCTCCCTCCGTCTAAACTGTAAAACCTGCTCACCTCTCTTCATTTTACCCTAATCTCTCCATGCTCCCTCCCTCCCTCCCTCCCTCCCTCCCTCCCTCCCTCCCTCCCTCCCTCCCTCCCTCCCTCCCTCCCTCCCTCCCTCCCTCCCTCCCCCTCCCTCCCTCCCCCTCCACCCATCCTTCCTTCCGTCTAAACTGTAAAGCCTGCTCACCTCTCTTCATTTTACCCTAATCCCTCCCTCCCTCCCTCCCTCCCTCCCTCCCTCCCTCCCTCCCTCCCTCCCTCCCTCCCTCCCTCCCTCCCTCCCTCCCTCCCCCCTCCCTCCCTCTGTCTAAACTGTAAAACCTGCTCACCTCTCTTCATTTTACCCTAATCTCTCCATCCCTCCCTCCCTCCCTCCCTCCCTCCCTCCCTCCATCTCACCGTTGTCGTGTCTCAGGGCGGTGTTGGTCTCGGCGTATCGGGACAGGCTGACCTCGTAGCCTCGCTGCTCCAGGATGCGCTGGAACAGCTGGACCTCAGTATCCGCGGCTACGTGCTGACCCGTCAACACCAAGGCTTGTGTGACCCGCCCAGCCTGGTTCTGAATGGACCCCTTGACCCGAGGAAGAGGAGGGAAAGATGGATGTCAACATCAACACATAGAGAGGTCACTTCAACCACCAAACAACATTGCTGTATATTTATAAGCAATACAAACAAAGACAGTCCATGAAGCCAAGACGGATCATTTCCTGGCAATTCATATGGAACGTTTCATTTCAATCCTATTTGTATTACAGGCACTTAAACAATGCCACCATAAATGATTGAAACGGGCATCAAAACAGTGAACAGAACAGCCCTAGAGCACTAGGGAGTAGAGCCTGAGCCAAACACGCTTAAACCCTTAGCGAGCGAGAGAGAAACCAGTTGTGAAGGGTTAGGCTGACAGAGACACATGAAAGCTCTGTAGCTGCTCAGCTCTCTCTGTTTACACAACTCTGAGCTGGATACGCTGGATAAGGATAGCAGCAGGATCAAACCGTCATGGCTGGGGCAGGGGTGAAGGTAGGGAGGGGAGGGGAGATGGAGGGTAGGAGAGAGGGAGAAAAAGTTAATCTCCTTTGGTAAGGAGAGGGAGGGCAGTTTTCACTATATCATTTCTGAAGTAGACAGACTTTTCTTTCAGAACTGTTCGCCCCTCCCTCTCCTTTGCCTGCTCATTCATTTGTATCTCCATCAAGTCTCTTCCTCTCTCTTATCCCTTGGTCCTTTTCATTTGAATCTCTCTCTTCAGTCTTTCTATCTCTCTTGCTCTCCATTTGTCCACCCCGCTCTCTCTCTTCTCCCTTTAAATCACTCGCTCCAGTCTCTCTCTATACCATTCCTGTCCAGACTCTCTATTTTCTCTCTTTCATTCCTCTCGTTCTTCCGAGGCCTGTGGTAGCGTGGCCTGTAAACGTTTCCATCTGAGAGCTGCAGGACACATCAGAGGGAATGTCACAAGACCCCCATAACTACAACCAGTCTCTCTCTCTCTCTCTCTCTCTCTCTCTCTCTCTCTCTCTCTCTCTCTCTCTCTCTCTCTGTCTCTCTCTCTCTCTTTCTCTCTCTCTCTCTTTCTCTATCTCTCTTCTCTCTCTTTCTCCCATCCCATCCCCCTCCAACCAGCTACGCAGAATCCTTTCCACCCTCCAATACACCCACACCCACAGCGCCCTCCTATCTCCATCCTCCAATACATACACACCCACAGTCTCCTCCTCTCTCCACCCTCCAATCAACACACACCCACAGCGCCCTCCTCTCTCCACCCTCCAATACATACACACCCACAGTGCCCTCCTCTCTCCACCCTCCAATCAACACACACCCACAGCCCCCCTCCTCTCTCCACCCTCCAATACACACGCTCCCTCCTCCATCCCCTCTTCCCCCAGATACTAATCTCAAACATGCAATTATTCCACAGTGCTCATCCTGCTGCCTCCCTGCCTGCCAATCCTCCATGGCCCAGTTCAGACACAAACATTATTATTTCATTAGGAGATTCCACCAAATTGTTAGCCTACGCCTAGAACTAGACCTCTTTCTGTCCTCTTCAATTTTTCTTCCTCTCCCTCGCTCCCTTTCTCCCTGAGTAATAACAAATACACTCCATCACCCCTTCCTCTCCCCTCTTCTTCCTGTAGCAAGGAAGGAGCGAGTTTACAGTTGGCCCATAACACAGAGTGAAATATTAGAATAATATTACCTTGATAAGTGGGGAATCGAATCAAGGTGTTTATACAACAGAGGCAATCCTCTGAACAGTGCACCTTCAATATAATCTGCAGCCGAGAGGGACTCATATTAAACACACTCATAAACAGTTTATTTGGCAGAGTGAGGGAGAACCACTGCTGGGGAAATTATGTTTGTATTGATTATACTGCTTTGGTATACACAGCACACAGCCATGAGCTCAGGTTAACCTAGGAAATTGCTTCCACTTTTTCATTTGGTTACTGATTTGATGAGCAAAGAAGTTTTTAATCAATACTGCATAATTCCTCTTTGCACGTACTGAAATAGTGTTGTGAATACAGACGATTGATGATGTATTAAAAGAGTTCTCCAATGGTAAACAAACTATTTACTAATGGTTTATAATGAGTTTACAAGCAGCCCTTAAAATGAAGAGTTCTCCATGTTTTCTAAAATGACCTAATCTACCAGTGCTGACATCACAAATGAGAAAAAAACCTGACCCCGCCCCTCATCCCCCATAACGACCCTGTGACAGACAGCGGAGCACCTCCAGCTGTCAGAGGTGCAGTATGATTGAGTGTACAGTAGTTAGTATGTGTTGAATCCCAGTATCCCACATTTAGTCATATATTAATAGACCTGCTATCTTTAACAGTCCTGGCTGACTGGGCCCGACCTATGATCCTTCCCAACAGGTCACGCTCTCTGGTCCTTCTAGTGGTTAGAGCGTTGGGCCAGTAACCGAAAGGTAAAAATCTGTCGTTCTGCCCCTGAGCAAGACAGTTAACCCACTGTTCCCCGGGCACCGAAGATGTGGATGTCAAAATTAGGAAGCCCCCCACACCTCTCTGATTCAGAGACACATTTCAGTTGAAGGCATTCAGTTGTACAACTGACTAGCTATCCCTTCCACCCCATGGCAACCCCCAGGCCATAGCCGCGGGAAGTAGGGGTGCTGAGGGTGCTGCAGCACCCCCTGAAAAATCTGAATTCAAACATTTGGCACCAAAATGGACAGCAACCCTCAAACTGCTTCCAGTGGCTATGCCCCAACCACTCTGATGCTAGCAGACATATGGTTATGGTGAACATCGTCACCTTAACCCCTCGCTCCAGTCCAGTTGATGAAGACCCATACACACAGTACGTGAACACACTACCAAACCAAACCAATAACTTCCGGCGCCGACAGAGATGGCCGCCTCGCTTCGCGTTCCTAGGAAACTATGCAGTTTTTTGTTTTTTTACGTGTTATTTCTTACATTGGTACCCCAGGTCATCTTAGGTTTCATTACATACAGTCAAGAAGAACTACTGAATATAAGATCAGCGTCAACTCACCATCAGTACGACCAAGAATATGACTTTCGCGAAGCGGATCCTGCGTTCTGCCTTTCACCCAGGACAACGGAATGGATCCCAGCCGGCGACCCCAAAAAACGACTTCGAAAAAGGGGAAAACGAAGCGGTCTTCTGGTCAGACTCCGGAGACGGGCACATCGTGCACCACTCCCTAGCATTCTCCTCGCAAATGTCCAGTCTCTTGACAACAAGGTTGATGAAATCTGAGCAAGGGTAGCATTCCAGAGGGACATCAGAGACTGTAACGTTCTTTGCTTCACGGAAACATGGCTCACTGGAGAGACGCTATCGGAGACGGTGCAGCCAGCTGGTTTCTCCACGCATCGCGCCGACAGAAACAAACATCTTTCTGGTAAGAAGAGGGGCGGGGGCGTATGCTTTATGGTTAACGTGACGTGGTGTGATCATGACAACATACAGGTACTCAAGTCCTTCTGTTCACCTGATTTAGAATTCCTCACAATCAAATGTAGACCGCATTATCTACCAAGGGAATTCTCTTCGATTATAATCACAGCCGTATATATTCCCCCCCAAGCAGACACATCGATGGCTCTGAACAAACTTTATTTGACTCTTTGCAAACTGGAATCCATATATCCGGAGGCTGCATTCATTGTAGCTGGGGATTTTAACAAGGCTAATCTGAAAACAAGACTCCCTAAATTTTATCAGCATATCGATTGCGCAACCAGGGCTGGAAAAACCTTGGATCATTGCTATTCCAACTTCCGCGACGCATATAAGGCCCTGCCCCGCCCTCCTTTCGGAAAAGCTGACCACGACTCCATTTTGTTGATCCCTGCCTACAGACAGAAACTAAAATAAGAAGCTCCCACGCTGAGGTCTGTTCAACGCTGGTCCGACCAATCTGATTCCACACTCCAAGACTGCTTCCATCACGTGGACTGGGATATGTTCCGTATTGCGTCAGACGACAACATTGACGAATACGCTGATTCGGTGTGCGAGTTCATTAGAACGTGCATTGAAGATGTCGTTCCCATAGCAACGATTAAAACATTCCCAAACCAGAAACCGTAGATTGATGGCAGCATTCGCGTGAAACTGAAAGCACGAACCACTGCTTTTAATCAGGGCAAGGTGACTGGAAACATGACCGAATACAAACAGTGTAACTATTCCCTCCGCAAGGCAATCAAACAAGCTAAGCGTCAGTATAGAGACAAAGTAGAATCTCAATTCAACGGCTCAGACACAAGAGGTATGTGGCAGGGTCTACAGTCAATCACGGATTACAAAAAGAAAACCAGCACCGTCACGGACCAGGATGTCTTGCTCCGAGGCAGACTAAATAACTTTTTGCCCGCTTTGAGGACAATACAGTGCCACTGACACTGCCCGCAACTAAAACATGCGGACTCTTCTTCACTGCAGCCGACGTGAGGAAAACATTTAAACGTGTCAACCCTCGCAAGGCTGCAGGCCCAGACGGCATCCCCAGCCGCGCCCTCAGAGCATGCGCAGACCAGCTGGCCGGTGTGTTTACGGACATATTCAATCAATCCCTATCCCAGTCTGTTGTTCCCACATGCTTCAAGAGGGCCACCATTTTTCCTGTTCCCAAGAAAGCTAAGGTAACTGAGCTAAATGACTACCGCCCCGTAGCACTCACTTCTGTCATCATGAAGTGCTTTGAGAGACTAGTTAAGGACCATATCACCTCCACCCTACCTGACACCCTAGACCCACTCCAATTTGCTTACCGCCCAAATAGGTCCACAGACGATGCAATCTCAACCACACTGCACACTGCCCTAACCCATCTGGACAAGAGGAATACCTATGTGAGAATGCTGTTCATCGACTACAGCTCGGCATTTAACACCATAGTGCCCTCCAAGCTCGTCACCAAGCTCGAGACCCTGGGTCTCGACCCCGCCCTGTGCAACTGGGTACTGGACTTCCTGATGGGCCGCCCCCAGGTGGTGAGGGTAGTCAACAACATCTCCACCCCGCTGATCCTCAACACTGGGGCCCCACAAGGGTGCGTTCTGAGCCCTCTCCTGTACTCCCTGTTCACCCACGACTGCATGGCCACGCACGCCTCCAACTCAATCATCAAGTTTGCGGACGACACAACAGTGGTAGGCTTGATTACCAACAACGACGAGACGGCGTACAGGGAGGAGGTGAGGGCACATGGAGTGTGGTGTCAGGAAAATAACCTCACACTCAACGTCAACAAAACTAAGGAGATGATTGTGGACTTCAGGAAACAGCAGAGGGAACACCCCCCTATCCACATCGATGGAACAGTAGTGGAGAGGATAGTAAGTTTTAAGTTCCTCGGCATACACATCACAGACAAACTGAATTGGTCCACCCACACAGACAGCATCGTGAAGAAGGCGCAGCAGTGCCTCTTCAACCTCAGGAGGCTGAAGAAATTTGGCTTGTCACCAAAAGCACTCACAAATTTCTACAGATGCACAATCGAGAGCATCCTGGCGGGCTGTATCACCGCCTGGTACGGCAACTGCTCCGCCCACAACCGTAAGGCTCTCCAGAGGGTAGTGAGGTCTGCACAACGCATCACCGGGGAAAACTACCTGCCCTCCAGGACACCTACACCACCCGATGTCACAGGAAGGCCATAAAGATCATCAAGGACAACAACCACCCGAGCCACTGCCTGTTCACCCCGCTATCATCCAGAAGGCGAGGTCAGTACAGGTGCATCAAAGCTGGGACCGAGAGACTGAAAAACAGCTTCTATCTCAAGGCCATCAGACTGTTAAACAGCCACCACTAACATTGAGTGGCTGCTGCCAACACACTGACTCAACTCCAGCCACTTTAATAATGGGAATTGATGGGAAATGATGTAAAATATATCACTAGCCACTTTAAACAATGCTACCTAATATAATGTTTACATACCCTACATTATTCATCGCATATGTATACGTATATACTGTACTCTATATCATCTACTGCATCCTTATGTAATACATGTATCACTAGCCACTTTAACTATGCCACTTTGTTTACATACTCATCTCATATGTATATACTGCACTCAATACCATCTACTGTATCTTGCCTATGCCGCTCTGTACCATCACTCATTCATATATCTTATGTACATATTCTTTATCCCCTTACACTTGTGTCTATACGGTAGTAGTTTTGGAATTGTTAGCTAGATTACTTGTTGGTTATTACTGCATTGTCGGAACTAGAAGCACAAGCATTTCGCTACACTCGCACTAACATCTGCTAACCATGTGTATGTGACAAATAAAATTTGATTTGATTGGATTTGATTTGATTGTGCCGCTAAACTTGACCCCAGACCACAAGAATTCAACATCATCCACATCCTCCCCCAAATGCATTACACAATACAGTTTATTGGCTTGAATATGACGTACAGCCAGGTTATGGCCCACATTCTCTGCCACCACTCCTGAAATATGAACGCAACATGTGATGTCACAGCAGTGTTTGTGGAGGGTCACATGTGAACTGGGTGGTGCTCTGCTCTGGGTTGGTTTCCAGACATTTGAACCCCAACCTTCCACTACAATAGTAACTACACTGACACTGTTAGTAAATATGGGGAAAGACAGCTATCAATGGACTGAGACGACTACAATAGTTATGAGTGATTCACATGATCTCAGCAGCCCATACAAATCAAAGTGTTTCCATACGACATGAAAAGTCAACCCACATAAATCTCCCCTGGGTTCACTTCACATACCACATCCAGTGTGTGATAGTTAGCCCTCTAAGGTGGGTCTGTTAACCGTGTGCTATAATGACCATGTTTCCCTCCATCCGTGGAGAGACGGATGAATACAGAGGGTTAATGGGCCTTGCACTCGTTGAGAAGGAAAATAAATGTGTGAAAGTTTAGCTGTCTGGGGAGAGGGAGGAGAGAGAGGGGGAGAGAGGAAGAGAGGGAGAGATGGGGAATTAGGGGACAGGAGGGTGAGCCAAAAGGAGAGAGGCCTGTTTGTGTGAGACTGTTGGGGAGTCTGGAGAGGCCGAGGCTGGCTGTATAAGCCCTGGTTCAGGCCCTGTCTCTGTTAGTATTCATCTGGGTCTGGTGGGCCTGTTTGGTCATGCACTACCATGCTGCTTCTCTCCTTAGTTACTGGTGAAGGATCTGCCAAGGAGGCTTTTCTTCTGTGCTCTACTTCTCTCTTTTATTCTCACAGTCATTCTCCCCCCGCCTCCATTTCTCATCCCTCACTCTTTTCTTCATTCACCCCCTCTGACCCTCTGTCAAAATATCCATCTGAGCCCTTCTTCGACCCGCCTTTCTGGCTCTCTTTCCCACTCTCTCCTTCCATCCCTAACCTTCTCTCTCGGTGACAGGATGTGGCTTAGTCTTACCACTGGCTCCATGGGTAGAGTTCAGTGTGTCCGAGAGGCCCAGGGTTATAAATACTCCCATCTCAGCCATGCACACAGAGACAGACAGAGAAACAGATATACAGCCCACTGGCAATATATAGACACCCCTTCCATGACTCATATCACCCAGTCACATCCAAGGCCAAACACCCATATGCAGGTGGTCTGTAAAACGCATATCGCCCTATCCCATATAAGTCACATTCAGTACATCGAGTAAGACATCTTGTTCTACGTTGAGAGCAGTCAAAACAAATCAGAAAGTCATCATTCAATCACAACAAACGCACATTTTACATTTTACAAGTAGTTGAAACATAACCGAAAGCTACATGCATAATGAATCAATGTACCCACTTTAAACATGTATCCAGAGGCAACTTGAGCATACTTCCTTATTACCGCGTAACCTTGCAAACAATACCTCCTATTCTATACTCACAGTTTAAATACCCAACCGACAAGGCAAATATAAACATAGACCTACACTGGCTGGCTACTAAACATCCAATTCCATAGAGTAGTGAAGCATGCAAGGATCAGACATTTACAATACAGACCTCGGACAAGAACTATGGTTACACATTGGGGACATACTGTACATGCTCTTAAAACTGCCCTACTATACTGTAAAGTAATACACACATCAAGCAGGTGGGGTGAGCTGTCTAAAATAATCTCCAGACTTGCAAGTATTTGTCTCCATCCTTCCTCAGTACAGTAATATGGTGCAGGTGTCTCCATCCTTCCTCGGTACAGTAATATGGTGCAGGTGTCTCCATCCTTCCTCAGTACAGTAATATGGTGCAGGTGTCTCCATCCTTCCTCGGTACAGTAATATGGTGCAGGTGTCTCCATCCTTCCTCGGTACAGTAATATGGTGCAGGTGTCTCCATCCTTCCTCAGTACAGTAATATTGTGCAGGTGTCTCCATCCTTCCTCAGTACAGTAATATGGTGCATGTGTCTCCATCCTTCCTCAGTACAGTAATATGGTGCAGGTGCCGCCATCCTACCTCAGTACAGTAATATGGTGCAGGTGTCTCCATCCTTCCTCAGTACAGTAACATGGTGCAGGTGTCTCCATCCTTCCTCAGTACAGTAATATGGTGCAGGTGTCTCCATCCTTCCTCAGTACAGTAATATGGTGCAGGTGTCTCCATCCTTCCTCAGTACAGCAATATGGTGCAGGTGCCTCCATCCTTCCTCAGTACAGTAATATGGTGCAGGTGCCGCCATCCCACCTCAGTACAGTAATATGGTGCAGGTGCCTCCATCCTTCCTCAGTACAGTAATATGGTGCAGGTGCCGCCATCCTACCTCAGTACAGTAATATGGTGCAGGTGCCTCCATCCTTCCTCAGTACAGTAATATGGTGCAGGTGCCGCCATCCGGACGTCCTACAACCTATCAGAGATCTTGCAGCATGAACTGACATGTTGTCCACCCAATCAAAGGATCAGCGAATGAATCTAGTACTGAAAGCATAAGCTACAGCTAGCTAGCACTGCAGTGCATAAAATATGGTGAGTCGTTGCCTCAAAGAGAGAGAAAGACAATATTTGAACAGTTTCGAACAAATACATTTCTTCCAAAATGAAGGAGAAGCGAGAGAGAAATTGAGAGAGATTGTAATTTTTTTTCACTTTCAGTTTCACTTAATTGGTTAGGTCAGGGTGTGACTAGGGTGGGCAATCTATGTTTTCTATTTCTTTGTTGGCCTGGTATGGTTCCCAATCAGAGGCAGCTGTCTATCGTTGTCTCTGATTGAGGATCATATTTAGGCAGCCTTTTCACACCTGTTGTTTGTGGGATCTTGTTTTTGTGTAGCTGCCTGTGAGCAGTCCAGAACGTCACGTTTCCTTCTATAATTGTTTTTGGTGAGTTGCATATTTATTAAACATGTGGAACTCTAAGTATGCTGCGCCTTGGTCCATTCATTCCAACGAACGTGACACTTGCTTAGCTAGCAAATGCAGCTATGTAGTTTAGCCTACTCAAACACCCTGCTCAAACAGAGGTATGCTATGTTAGCTACCTGGCTATGACTATCCAACACAACACTGGAACAGTTCCAAGTCAAGGTTCTTTTTTGAAAACTAATTTATTGCAACAGATGCCGGCCGGTGTAAGTGCTAAACTACTTACTGACTGTACTCTAACGTTACTGCATGATTGCAGCGGGTTTACTAACGCATTAGTTCTAATAGCTATGTTGACTATGACGTTACTTTAGCTAATATGGTGACAATGATGTAGGATGTGTATAGCCATTATGATATGGTTTGGCTTGGAAAGTTTTTGTGCCTGGTCACATACAGCTGATTTGTTGGGCATTAAAGTCAACAAGCGAAGGGAAAAGGTGAGAGGAGGAGAGTGCATAGATGCGAGAAGGAGTACAACGTGGCGGCTATGAAAGTGAACTGTGTTTACATGACTCCCTGACCCTACCATCCCAGCACCCTAACTGACTCCCTGACCCTACCATCCCAGCACCCTAACTGACTCCCTGACCCTACCATCCCAGCACCCTAACTGACTCCCTGACCCTACCATCCCAGCACCCTAACTGACTCCCTGACCCTACCATCCCAGCACCCTAACTGACTCCCTGACCCTACCATCCCAGCACCCTAACTGACTCCCTGACCCTACCATCCCAGCACCCTAACTGACTCCCTGACCCTACCATCCCAGCACCCTAACTGACTCCCTGACCCTACCATCCCAGCACCCTAACTGACTCCCTGACCCTACCATCCCAGCACCCTAACTGCCTCCCTGACCCTACCATCCCAGAACCCTAACTGACTCCCTGACCCTACCATCCCAGCACCCTAACTGACTCCCTGACCCTACCATCCCAGAACCCTAACTGACTCCCTGACCCTACCATCCCAGCACCCTAACTGCCTCCCTGACCCTACCATCCCAGCACCCTAACTTCCTCCCTGACCCTACCATCCCAGCACCCTAACTGCCTCCCTGACCCTACCATCTCAGAACCCTAACTGCCTCCCTAACCCTACCATCCCTGAACCCTAACTGACTCCCTGACCCTACCATCCCGGAACCCTAATGCCTCCCTGACCCTACCATCCGAGAACCCTAACTGACTCCCTGACCCTACCATCCCGGAACCCTAATGCCTCCCTGACCCTACCATCCGAGAACCCTAACTGACTCCCTGACCCTGACACTACCATCCCAGCACCCTAACTCCCTGACCCTACCATCCGAGAACCCTAACTGACTCCCTGACCCTACCATCCCAGCACCCTAACTGACTCCCTGACCCTACCATCCCAGCACCCTAACTGCCTCCCTGACCCTACCATCCCAGCACCCTAACTCCCTGACCCTACCATCCCGAGAACCCTAACTGACTCTCTGACCCTACCATCCCAGCACCCTAACTGACTCCCTGACCCTACCATCCCAGCACCCTAACTGACTCCCTGACCCTACCATTCCAGCACCCTAACTGACTCCCTGACCCTACCATCCCAGCACCCTAACTGACTCCCTGACCCTACCATCCCAGCACCCTAACTGACTCCCTGACCCTACCATCCCAGCACCCTAACTGACTCCCTGACCCTACCATCCCAGCACCCTAACTGACTCCCTGACCCTACCATCCCAGCACCCTAACTGACTCCCTGACCCTACCATCCCAGCACCCTAACTGACTCCCTGACCCTACCATCCCAGCGCCCTAACTGACTCCCTGACCCTACCATCCCAGCACCCTAACTGACTCCCTGACCCTACCATCCCAGCACCCTAACTGACTCCCTGTCTCCCTGACCCTTCATCCCCAGCACCCTATTTGACTCCCTGTCTCCCTGACCCTACCATCCCAGCACCCTAACTGACTCCCTGTACCTACCATCCCAGCTCCCTAACTGACTCCCTGACCCTGACCCTACCATCCCAGAACCCTAACTGACTCCCTGACCCTACCATCCCAGCGCCCTAACTGACTCCCTGACCCTACCATCCCAGAACCCTAACTGACTCCCTGACCCTACCATCCCAGCGCCCTAACTGACTCCCTGACCCTACCATCCCAGCGCCCTACCTGACTCCCTGACCCTACCATCCCAGCGCCCTAACTGACTCCCTGACCCTACCATCCCAGCACCCTAACTTTCTCCCTGACCCCACCTGTGACCTTCTCCAAGCTTAGAGAGTCCGGTTAGTGCCAGTGGTCAAATGCTGGAACCTCCTCCCATACACACTTTCAGCCAATCAGTGTCAAAGAAGCAAACAAGCATCCAGATCTTTCTGGCAGGGGTTCCACTCTGAACACCACCAAACGTGCTCCACACATATGTGTGGCCGCTCTGATGGGAGTAGGAGTGCCATTGAATCATAGCGTGTATTTGTGTGCGAGTGAGGCTGTGTTCCATGGCTTTCTGATCTCTGATTCTGCTCTGTTCCTGCCTCCTGCCCTGTGGCTGAATGGGGCTGTCAGGGTCTGGAAGAAACTCAAAGGGAATAAAGCACTGGAGGATCACATTCCGTAGCGCTGATCTAACACTTCCTACTGGCCTACTGCTGGAGCACTCACCCCGCTAGCACCCCTGGAAAGCCTGGGACAGCCATACACAGGTGCTAACTGCATACACACGCACATGGACACACACTCACACACACACATTGCAAACCTATAACACTAACACCCTTGCCAAATTGCTCCATCCCTAACAACTCTCCAGCAATTCCAATCACCATCCTGCCCCAGACAGACACAAATACTGAACACCCCATACACACAGTGTGAAGCTAGTTAGTATGACATGCCACAGAGGGTAACAGGCACAAACACTACAGTGACAGGGCTTTTGTAACGATGGCTCTAGACATGCCAACAATCAAACCGCCCCAGTCACACTCAATATCAACTATGACAGAGTCCTTTGAGTATTATGAGAGGAGAAATAAAGGCAACGTAATGGCTCAGATGTCAAACTTCTGATTCACAATAAGTCCAACATTCAGAACTGTTAGAGTTGTTTCTAGAACTCGGAGTTGCACTCAACAGCTAAACTGAGGCAGTGTGTGTGTGGTGGATAACACATTTGGCTGTGACAGCTCGGTTTCTCTCTGTCAACCACATAGTCAACATGTCCAACAGACTGCCTGTCTCTGTCTGTCTCCCTCTCAATATCTCTCTCAACACTATCCCTCCTTCTCCCCCCCCCCCTCCTTGTTTATTTATTATTTTCTTCCTCTCCAAGGGGCCATGACAACTGTTCCAGGAACAATTTCCAAATTTAACCCATAATGGTAAAAGTTAGAAGTGGGTAAGTAGAGCTGATCTAGAATCAGTTATTAGAGGTAGATGGTAACCAGAGAGCTGTGTGGTGACCTGAGGTACTAGCAGCTGATTTGTGTTCTATGGCAGCGGTCAATCTTGTCTGAATACAACACACACTTTCTGAAAGACTGAAAAGCAAACACAGTAACTGTGGGATTACCAGAAAATACTCTCACAATTACAGAGCAGTCTGTCATCCAATTGTGTTACCCACATGCACCATAACACACACACACACACATATGCACAAACACACACTGTTAGTCTTTGTCACACACTCATACACACGCTCTAGCTAGCCCATACAATGTCAAGCAAAGCTATAATGGTCAAGGCATAGGCCACATTTGAGGCAGCTGGGTAATAAATACATTTAAATCCCTCGTGTTTGGTTTGCCTCAGATTATGTCAGCTGTCATTTTATGGATGCATGAGAGCTGTCAAAGGATGGCTTATCCAATTTGATTAATGGCAGAACTTTTAGGCTATATCAGGGAACACTTTCAGACAACGAATCACTTAAAATAACCCGGGAAATTGATATGCAACCTTGTTTTTCTAAAGGTTCATACAGGTGTCAATCATCTGTGTGGAGCGAAGAGCTCGCATTAAATAAATAAAGCTGCACCCGGGATACTTCTAGAGCACATGGCATGTCCAGCTGACCAATGGGCATTGAGCCTCGAGCTCCTAGCAAGCTCATCTAAATACCTCAACACTAATATCCATAGCAAAAAAACGGTTCACTATTCTTAAGCAGTTTACAATACTTGTTAGTTATAAAGGCCGACAACTAAATTAAAATAGGCTCAACCTGCTAGTTATATAGGCTAAGCCAAGGAGTCAGCATCCAATAATTTTGTTATTAGGTTTGAAGCTAAGGTTGTTGCTCATTAAAGTTAATGAAACTCAGACGGTGTTTTGAGCCCAAAGACAAAACACAGGCTGCATAGGGAGGCATACAACCATTGCATGCAACTAACACAGCACGGTTTAAAGAAAGCCTATGCCCCTGTGTTTTGATGATGAAATGGCCTTTCCCATTGTGGGATGGAACAATGCTTATCCTTGAATCTTCAATATTCAAGGTTCAAGTAGGCTACCTAAAGCACAGGAAAAACATTGTACAATAATATACAAGTGGAATTCTATCATAAACCCACTTACATATCTGTCCCTCTCCAAAGCCTCCAGGGTAGAAATAAGCCTCGCAGGGTCCTGCAGAAGTTCATCAAATACTTCCAACGCTTCAGTCATCGTTGACTTGTTGCCTTCGTCAGCCGCAGGTGGGTCGCCTTTGAACCGACTCCGTGCCACCATCAGGGTCTGGTACAAAAGACACACCGCGAACCCTAAGAGCAATAACCGTCCGGAGCAATACCTGCGGCGGAGCGTCCAGAGCCGCCGAAGAAACATTCCCGTTTCACTCCCAACTTTGCTGGCAGAAGAATAAAGGCATACCATGAGGGAAGATATTTAGCCTATTTCTTCTCCGCGTCCCACTCAGACCTCACACCGCTCTGGCCGCTCTCCCGGCCAGATAGAAGGAACGCAGAGCAGCGGCGCTATCTGTAGAAACACGCACTTCAGGAATACACAAAGACCTGGAACATTGTGCCGCATTTTATCTTTCAAATATGACCTGGTTGGTATTTCAGAGGGGGGTCCACGGTGTCCAAGAATCGTCACTATGACAAACTCGAGTGATCATTTGTGAGCTGGCACAAACAAACAAAACCTTTTCCCCAACGTTGTTATTCCGTTATTCATGAGAATTAAGTTAGATCAAAGTGAGCCACAGTCCAACTATCACATCCTTGAACACTGGAGTTCCGAGAGAGATGGGGAAAGTTTCCCCTCTCGCTTCCTTTGGGGAAGAGTGCCCCTCAGATCATTAAAAACATTCTCGAGAAGCAGAACATCATAGATCAGACTCTGCTACTGCGCGCTGTCAGAAAACTGCCATTCCCATCCACAACCAAAGGCACAACGCATGAAAACATCCCGTCAGACACAGATAGAGCCAAACTGAAGTTAGAAAAATGAAGAACTTCACTAAGACTTCAGACCCTGAAATAGGTTACAGACTACAAAGAGGGTTTCCACTATATCCGAGCGCTGGCCGAGCACCGGGGGGCGACTTCACCTGGTTTGGGTTAGGCTACTCTAAGAGGAAAAAAGTCAACAGTAGCCGAACTTCCTTTCCGTGCGGACGGCTGGATTACAGTCTCACACACAGGGCTACTGGTTCCTAAAATTAAAACTCCCTCGGGTAAAGAAAAAAAACAAGTGGAGTTTATACCATTGATCCGTTTCAACTGGATAGTTGAGGAGCGTTCTTGTAAAGTAACGGTTTTGAAATTCCACGATGTACATGGAGCGGTCTAAATGCGCACACATGCCTCCTCGGTCGGGGTCGAGGTTTGCTCCCCCTCATTCCAAATTGTGGTAAAAGACAGGGCTCACTCTTTGCTATTTGTGGCACACACACCAGTCCTCCCTTGGCTCATTATTTAGAGAAAGGAGTTGGAGCCCTGCTTTGTTTCAGTCAGATGTGGTGAGAGAGAGGCTATTGAAAAGGTTCCTGGCATTCATTAATACATTTCCTGCCAAATAAAGAAAAACAGCAGTACATCAGCCCTTGAGGACATGATTGAATAGCCCTGTTAGTACTGCATTTGTTGAGAGGTCAAATGCAATGTTAATGGGGCGAGCAGGTCACCATTAAAACAAAGCGGTGTAATGGGTTAAAAGCTTACTTCATTATTTGATGTTTAAAAAAAAACCCTCTACACCACCTTTACCCCACACACAGAGATGATTTCAAAGCTATCCCTTGCCCTCCATTTGGCAAATCTGAACATAATTCTATCTAAAAACTAAAGCAGGGAGTATCAGTGACTTGCTCAATACGGAAGTGGTCAGATGACACAGACACTAAGCTACAGGACTGTTTCACTAGCACAGACTGAAATATGTTCTGGGACTCATACGATGGCATTGAGGCGTATACCACATCAGTCACCGGATTCATCAATAAGTGCATGCCCAGTGATGCACATTGTCCCCAGTGACCGTACGTACATACCCCAACCAGAAGCCATGTATTACAGGCAACATCCGGACTGAGCTAAAGGGTAGAGCTGCCGCTTTCAAGGAGCGGGACTCTAAGCCGGACGCTTATAAGAAATCCCTCTATGCCCTCCGACGAACCATCAAACAGGCAAAGCGTAAACACAGGACTAACATTGAATCCTACTACACCAGCCCCGACGCTCATCGGATGTGGCAGGGCTTGCAAACGATTACGAACTACAAAGGGAAGCCCAGCCGCGAGCTGCCCAGTGACACAAGCGTACCAGACAGACAAAATTACTTCTATTGCGCTTCGAGGCAAGCAACACTGAAGCATGCATGAGAGCATCAGCTGTTCCGGGCGACTGTGTGATCACGCTCGCCGTAGCCGATGTGAGTAAGACCTTTAAACAGGTCAACATTCCCAAGGCCACAGGTCCAGATGGATTACCAGGACGTGTACTGCGAGCATACGCTTTACTGACATGTTCAACCTGTCCCTGTCCGAGTCTGTAATACCTAAGTTATAAGCAGATCACAATAGTCCCTGTGCCCAAGAATACCCAGGTAACCTGCCTAAATGACAACCGACCCGTAGCACTCACATCTGTAGCCATGAAGTGCTATGAAAGGCTGGTCATGGTGCACTTCAACACCATCATCCCAGAAACCCTATATCTATTTCGATTTGCATACCACCCCAACAGATCTACAGATGACGTAATCTTTATTGCACTCAACACCGCCCTTTCCCACATGGACAAAAGGAACACCTATGTGAGAATGCTGTTAATTGACTACAGCACAGCGTTAAACACCATAATACCCTCAAAGCTCATCACTAAGCTAAGGACCCTGGGACTAAACACCTCCCTAGGCAACAACACATCTACCACGCTGATCCTCAACACAGGGGGCCTTCAGGTGTGCGTGCTTAGTCCCCTCCTGTACTCCCTGTTCACCCATGACTGCGTGGCCAAGCACGACTCTAACACCATCATTAAGTTTGGCGACGACACCATGATGAAAGGCCTGATCACAGACAACGATGAGACAGCCTATAGTGAGGTCAGAGAGCTGGAAGTGTGGTGCCAGGACAACAACCTCTCCCTCAACATGATCAAGACAAAGGGGATGATCGTGGACTACAGGAAACGGAGGGCCGAGCACGCCCCCATTCTCATCGATGGGGCTGTAGTGGAGCAGGTTGAGAGCTTCAAGTTCCTTCGTGTCCACATCACCAACAAACTATCATGGTCCAAACACACCAACAGTCGTGAAGAGGGCACGACAAAGCCTATTCCCCCTCAGGAGACTGAAAAGTTTTGGCATGGGTCTTCAGATCCTCAAAAAGTTACAGCTGCATCATCGAGAGCATCCTGACTGGTTGCATGACTGCCTGCTATGGCAACTGCTCGGCCTCCGAGCGCAAGGCACTACAGAGGGTAGTGCGTACGGCCCAGTACGTCACTGGGGCCAAGCTTCCTGCCATCCGGAACCCCTATACCAGGCGGTGTGAGGAAGGCCCTAAACATTGTCAAAGACTCCAGCTACCCTAGTCATAGACTGTTCTCTCTGCTAGTCTATGCTTCTACCCCCAAGCCATAAGACTGCTGAACAGCTAATCAAATGGCTACCCAGACTATTTTCATTGACCCGCTCCCCCTTTTTTTGAATGCTGCTGCTGCTCACTGTTTATTATCTTGCAGTCACTTTACCACTACCTTCATGTACATATTACCTAAACTATCTTGTACCCCCACACATTGACACAGTACTGGTACCCCCTGTATATAGTGTCGTTATTGTTGCTGTTTTTAAATGTTTTATTTAGTTAATTTAGTTTAAAAAAAATCTTAAATCTCCGTTGTTGGTTAAGGGCTTGCATTTTGTATTCGGCACGTGCGACAATTAATTGGTACATTTTGCAACAGTATAACATTTGTGTCAGTACAAACACTTATAAAACAATCAGTCCACATTGTAAGCCTACTGTGAATCAAAACATTGGTGATTCAACAGCCATCTACATTTTGATTGTGTAGTCAAATACAATGGATACCTAGAGCTATGAAGTGTAACAGTTCGATCAAGAAGAGAGGCCACCGTTGACAGATGAAGCCAGGAAACACGTGAAATACCAAAAGAACTTGATCACTTTATTGGATTTTTTTCTCTCTACATCTCTGGAAACTTTTACACACCATCTCAGTACAGAATGACTAGACACATACACACGCACATACAGAAAAATTTACACTCAGACATACACGCTTCAGTTGACTGATCTTACACTGTACATTCCGAACTCAGCTTTACAGGACTCAACGGTGGAGGGTCACTCATATTCATCCATACTTTACCTGAAATGACCACCGTCCCAATCATCACCCTCATATTTTCAAAGTCATAGTTGCGTTTCATCAATTTATTTAGAATTCAAATTAAAACTTGTAGAGGGGTTGGGTTTTGTAGTCCAATAAACACCCATGGACTACATTTCGCAGTCTGTGTAATTTTACTGTAATGAACACTTCTTGTTGCAGCAGTGCTTGGAAACAAGGGGAAAGGCGAGGAATGTCTGATGAATGGGGGAGAGAAGGGGTGCACCGAGGCTCAACACTCAGGAGGGGGACAATGGACACCCAACCAGGGTGTGCGGTTTCAGGAAGTCTTGGCTCGTTTTGATTTTCCAGTCAGGTGTCTCATCCAAATATTCACACAGGAGACTGACCCTGCAATGACAACCTTTGACCCCACTGTTTTGACCCCTGAGAGGTTACACAGACAGGCAGGTGAATAAGAATACTGTGTGTGTGGCCACAGCAGGTACACACACTTGTTTGGGAGGAACTAGTTGATATAGCATTGACAGTTGGTTTTGCGGGGTAAGGGTGTGGAATGGGATAGGGGTGGTCCTGGATGAGGAGCAGGGTAGTAGAGGTGGGGTGTCTATTTGTGCCTGCTGCCTCTCCTCTTCATGGCAGTAGTACACTGGGGGCAGTACCACTTCCCCTTGGGGGCTTCTGTCAGGCCCACGCAGCCGTAGTGGAACCACTCGATGGGGCACTACACAAACACACACAGGGGACTCAGGTTAGCTCATACCTCATCTCTCATTTGACAAAGTCATATGTGAAAGTAATGTGGTAACAGTTGTAGAACATGAGAAAAGCACTCCCAAATGGAAATGGGTACTTACGTCTTGATTATCACAGCCCACCATTTCTCCATAAGACACCTTTAACAAGAGAGAAGCCATTTTAGTTAACCTGTCAGCTGTAGTTGTGAGCTGTCCAGTGTGAGAGAGTGTGTCTCTGGATGTGTGTGTACCTGGTTGCAGATGCAGTAGCGGGGCTCGTTGGGGTCGTAGGTCCAGTCCACCTGGTTGTTGGTCTCAGACTCTGGGAGGGCCGAGACCTGCTGCGACAGCTCCTGGGCCAGGGCTGAAGAAGAGGAGCACGACGACAGGGACGAAGACGACGAGGAGGACGACGACTGGTGGTTGGAAGACTTGGTGTTGCCCCTGTGGAGGGGGAGAAAAAGACAGAAACAGTTTAGACTAGATCTCCATGTTTCATCTTCATTTATTTATTCATGCTGTAAGGGTGGAGTTGGAAAGCATGGCTGGCATAATGTGGCGTGACATCATGGGACTGGACACTGAAATGATGTCGCGTGATTTGACATCTGTTCATCCAATGTGGGGTGATGCAGGGTAGATTGACACGGTTTAATAAGTCATGAAATTATGTGATATCACTGGAGAAGACCACCAGCTAGGGATTGGCATGCTTGTCTAAGCGTACGGGTGCTGTGCGTGTGCAAATAAGCTGTGTCGTACTTGGTCTTGCGTCCGCCGCGGGAGTCGGAGGCGATGGCTGAGCCAGCGGGGGTGAGGGTCTGGGTGAGGGTGTTGGCCAGGGCGGAGGTGGAGTACGCCCCCGTGGTATCCCGGGAGGTCAGGGAGAACTCCCTCCCCAGCTGGAAGTCATTGTTCTTAATGGCCTCGTAGCTGGCCTTTAGACTGCTAGTCCTCCTGCCCTCCTTCATCTGACATGGAGGGGAGGGGAAGGAAGGCACAGACAGAGAAAGAAGATGGGAAAGGCAGGTAGAGAGAGAGAGAGAGAGACACACATAGCCATGAACAGGGTTAGTTACAGTCATAGGACACACGTCAGTTACACATTCAAGGACATTTGTCCTAATCAGATAAGATAATCCTCAGAACAGACCGTCTGGGTCAAGATACTGATACCGATCCCCATCACTGCAGCACACATCTGAATAAATCAGAGGCCCGTGGAGTTGTGTGTATGTCTGTGTGTGTGAGAAAGAGAGAGAATGTTTGTGTTTATACCTGTGCGGTGGCCTGTACAGCCTGCGCTGCAGCCATGGTGATGGCCCCTGCCCCAGCCCCGGGCCCAGCAGGCAGAGAGCTGAGGTTGTAGGAGGCCAGGGGCTGGGATGAGTTTACACTGTACACGTTGTTAGAGGCTGACGTCGTGCTGTTGGTGCGACAGCCCGGTGTGTTCTCCTTGGAGGCGTCTGACGTGAGTGTGGAGAGCAGGGCTTCAGATTTGAACTTCTTCTCTGGGACGTGCTCTGTAGTGTGGTGGCTCGGCTGCGTGGTGTACTTCCTCTCTGTCACACCCAAACACAACGTGAATTCATACCTTCATGACCTCGCATAGGAAAGCAGCAAATAATCTATACAAACAAAGCTCTTTAGTCAATATACATTTTTCTTCTGACATGCAACAACTTCAAAAGAAAGTCGGCCAAACAGCCAAGACTTGGACTTACTCTCCACGGTGGTGTGTGAGTGGACGTGGTGGTTATTGACAGGCTGAGAGGGGCTGTCCATCTCTAGGGATCCTGACAGAGGACAGAGAATGTTAGAGCTGGCTCTCAGTGACAACACTGACAGACACAACAGTTGACTTAACAGGGCCATTTTTTGGTCAATACTGCCCCCTAGCAGGGCTGAAATATCCCGATGGGAAGATTGATACCATCCCACTATCGCAACCGAAACAAGAATAGAAAAAAAGCAGCCCGTCAGCCCAACATTCTGACAGGGCCAAGAGAGTTAGCGGAACGCCTGCGCCAGAGAGGTTCTCTCGACAACATCCGGTGAAATTGCAGATCGCCAAATTCAAAATACAGAAAGAGTCATAATAAACTTTCATAAAAATACAAGTGTTATACATCAGTTTAAAGGTGAACTTCTTGTTAATCCAGCCACTTTGTCAGATTTCAAAAAGGCTTTACGGCGAAAATCCTACAAACATTTTCCAGCCAAGTATAGGAGTCACAAAAGTCAGAAATAGCGATAAAATTAATCACTTACCTTTGAAGATCTTCATCCGGTTACATTCACAAGAGCCCCAGCTACACAATAAATGTTTGTTTTGTTCGATAAAGTCCCTCTTTATATCCCAAAAACTCAGCTTTGTTGGCGTGGTTTGTTCAGTAATCCACAGGTTAAAAGGCTGTCAAAACATGCAGACGAATACATCCTATAAGTACCGGTAAAGTTCGTCGAAACATGTCAAACAATGTTTATAATTAATCCTCAGGTTGTCTATTGTCTAAATAATCAATAATATTTCAACCGGACAATAGCGTATTCAATAGAAAGAAAAAACAACGAAGGGCGCACAAACCAGCTCTGCTTGATTCTACAGTCCACTGACAAAACGGTCTCATTCTTCTTCATTTTTCAGAAAACAAGCCTGAAACAATGTCTAAAGACTGTTGACATCTAGTGGAAGCCATAGGAACTGCAATCTGGGTCCCACCCATTTAGATATTCTATGGGCATTCAATTGAAAACTACCCACATCAAAAAAATCCCACTTTCTGGATGGATTTCATCTGCCATATCAGTTCTGTTATACTCACAGACATTATTGTAACAGTTTTAGAAACGTTATAGTGTTTTCTATGCAAATCTACCAATTACATGCATATCCTAGCTTCTGGGCCTGAGTAACAGGCAGTTTACTTTGGGCACGCTTCTCATCCAGACATCGAAATACTGCCCCAAAGCCAAAACAGGATAAGATGAAGGGGATGGGGCTTCTGTGGTGTTGTGATAGACAGATGTGACTCACGTCTCTCCAGAATCTCAGTGATGCCAGCATTGTCAGCCTCCAGCTCCATCTTGAACTTAGCAAGCTCCTGGTCCAGCTTCCTCAGGTGACGGTCCACCTGCAACACACACCCCATTATATACCATACTGTTCATACCCCACAATATAGATGTTGAACAAACACCCCAGGATTTTACACATTTGATATTGATCTATTTCATAGTGAATATTCAAAGACAGAAACGTCAATATCTAAAAAAACATTAAAAACACTTGAAAAGACTGACATTCTAGTGACTTCCAAATTATTCACATTGTTTGCCTGCCACCTAGTGGCACAGACCGCACAGTCCTGAACAGAACATTTTATATTTTAGTGGTGACATGCACCCACAAATCATCCTGAAAAAGGCTACCAGCGATAAAGACTCTCCTCTAACTCCCCTTGTCCCTACCTTTTCATAGAAGTGGTTTCTCATGACCCATTAGACAAACCAGACATCGTTAGACAGAGCTCCATCTTGGCATTCAAATTCCAACTCACCAGATCATAAATCTGATTGGCCAGCTGTACTTTCTCATCTGCATCCTCCAATGCTTTATAATAATCCTGAAACAGAGATAAAGCAGTCAGAGGCTGACACAATCAGCTGCCTCTGGTGAACCAACACGGGCACTTGCTTTACTCTTCTTACTAGCTCCGACGTTGCTGATAGCTACTTTGAGGAAAAATGTACTGATATGTTGATATATGTTGTCCCACCTAGCTATGTTAAGATGAATGCACTAACTTTAAGTAGCCCTGGATAAGTGTGTCTGTTATATGACTAAAATGCAAATGACAAAGAAAACTACAAAAAGTGTTATAGTACAGCTTATCGTAAAACATTTATGGGATTAAAAGAACAAACTGTATTTTTGAAAAGGGAAATATACATAAGACTTATTTGGCACCTTTTTGATGACTCCCATCTGCTCTTCCCTCCACTCTGGCTTGTTCTTCTTTGCATTGACAAAGAACTCATTCACCCTCTGCTCCAACTGATCCATGGCATCTACAGCAAACGGGAGGGGTGAGTTATCTGGACAGGTGTGTCTGAGGCACACCTAATGATATGGGTTTATACCCTGCATGCATGTGGAAGAATTCATATCGATTTGTACTTCAATGCTGACCATAAGGGCTAATATTACATGCGGTGTCTGTGGACCAGAAGGCTTGTGATTAAAACTACCAGTGAACTCGAAACACTAATACACCAGTGGTTCCCAACCTTTTCCATTACTATACCCCAACTGAATTTTGCTCTGCCTGGAGTACACACTTATGTGCATTATACCAGTAGGCCTATGGTCTCAGTACCCCCCTAAATTAATATTGGTGCATGTTCTAGTTAGCAAACAGCCCGTGTAAACGTAGCTAGTTATAGTCACATGAAAAAAAACTGATAAGTAGCCAAATGTATAACGTTGATACTACATGTGATGTGTACGCTCCGAATCCATGTCCTCTGTTTTGTTTACATTCAGCAAACGTTAGTTGGACCTCTATATGGAAAACAAATATAACATGCTTTTATTTTGTCATTTCTAACCCTAGCTAGAATTATACAAACCCGTTAACTTTCTCAGGTTATTGAAAGTTGTTGCAATGTTATACTAGCCAAGTTCGCTACCGCTAGCTGTGTTAGCTATACAAATAAAAACACTGCATTTAACACATTTTTATTTGGCCACTAATTAGTATTAAGAGTTCGACTCTTATCTACATGAGCACAAAAAGTGCGCAACTGAGAATGATGTGTTTTTCAACTTGAAAAATGCTCGCCGGTGAAGTGTTTGTAGACTGTCACGCTGTAACAGTGCATACTCTGAACTTGCAGGTCCATCTCTCTCATTTCCGTAAACCTGTCGCGGAGATCCATGGGTAGCTGCTCGATCACTGCCAGCGAGAAGAAAAAGCGATTATAGGAGTTAGCATGGCTAGGCTAACAGTCCGGGCGCGCTCCGGCTAGAATTATGCACATTTACGACAGTAAATACACAAATAATACCACCCAGACGTAAAATAAACGTAAATACTCACTCTCGAGGTAATCCTCTAGGTACAGCATCTTGGCAAATTAGATATTTTAGGCGTTTATGAAAATAATTTGTGTCTTTCAATATGGCGCCGCAAACCGCTGTGTCCCGAAGAAAAAATACCACTGACAAACTGAGGTCAGAGAAAGTGACGTCAGTAGAACTAGAATGTGATTGGCCAGATATGGAGTTGAGTGCTAAACTTCAAAAATCCGTTAGTTCATGGAGTTCATAGACATATTAATTTCAAACATTGACTGAAATAACATAATTAAGCTTTTCCAACCAGGTAAATACATTTTAATCATCAAACTTCAATGCAAATGCGCTATTTTAAATTTAAATTAATACTTGATTAAAAGGAAATATCTTATTTGTAGCTTCAATGCAGGTGAGCAACAATAATGCTCATCTGGCACAATTGATATTGTGTAGGGTAGGCCTACACACACATTGAATTGAGATATTATTTAACTATAACAAACACATTCAACTATAAGTAAACACACTGAGAAAATAAAATAACACCCCCATTTGAATAGTCAAACAGATTGTCAGTCCATTATAGGCCTGATATACAGTGCCTTCAGAAATTATTCACACCCCTTGACTTTTTCCACATTTTGTTGTGTTACAAAGTGGGATTAAAATGGATTTAATTGTAATTTTTGTCAACAATCTACACAAAATGTCAAAGTGAAAGAACAATTCGAACATTTGTACAAAAAAAAGATAAAATAAAACACTAAAATACAGTATCTTGATTAGATAATTATTCAGCCCCCTGAGTCAATACGTGTTAGAATCACCTTTAGCAGTGATTACAGCTGAGTCTTTCTGGGTAGTGTATCTTTGTAGTGACTGGGTGTATTGATACATCCAAAGTGTATCGCCATCCAAAGTGTAATTAATAACTTTACCATGCTCAAAGGGATATTCAATGTCTGCTTTTTATTTTTACCCATCTACCAATAGGTGCCCATCTTTGAGAGGCATTGGAAAACATCCCTGGTCTTCGTGGTTGAATCTGAGTTTGAAATTCACTGCTCGACTGAGGGACCTTACAGATAATTGTATGTGTGAGGTATAGAGATGGGTAGTAATTAAAAAATAATGTTAAACACTATTATTGCACACAGAGTGAGTCCGTGCAACTTATTGTGACTTGTTAAGCACATTTTTACTCATTAACTTATTTAGGCCTAAATAACAAAGGGTTTGAATACTTTAAAAAATCAAAAAACAGAATTCCACTTTGACAATATTATGGGGTATTGTGTGTAGGCCATTGACAAAAAATCTAAATGTTTTAATTAATTTTTATTCAGACTAACACAAAATGTGGAAAAAGTCAAGGGGTGTGAATACTTTCTGGAGGCACTGTAGGTCTATAGTAGGGATTCATGAGCATTTTGTTTTGTCTGTTCATCCAAAACAATGACAATCTATAGGTTACCATGCCCCCACAAGAATAGACGCATGAGAAGCTAGTCATTCACCAATCTTTTGTGCACCTTCATTCACTCTCTCACCCACTTCTCCAGTCTCTCGCACTTGGTATCCTCTCAATAACAAACTTTATTCTATTCTCCTCATGATCTCTCTCAACCCGACTCTCCATTACAAGCGCTAAACCATCCATCCCATGCACCAAACACTGTCTCACTTCTCTCTCAATTCTCCAACCCCCCCTTCACCATTTCCATCCCATCCCATCCCAACCCACCCCATCCTCATTCCCTCTAATTGTCACATGAGATGACGCTGGAGAGACGAAGCAGGTACAGGGAGTCAAACATTTAATAAAGAACGGACATGGAACGAGACAGGAACAGCGTCAGCAGACTAGTAACACAGACAAAAAAAAACAATTCATGCAGAAGTGGGGAACAGAGCTGTGGAACTGACAAATATAGGGGAGGTAACAACAGGTGATGAGTGAGTCCAGGTGAGTCCAATATCGCTGATGCGCGTGACGAGGGAAGGCAGGTGCGCATAATGGATGATAGGAGTGCGTGATGCAGGGCAGCCTGGCGCCCTCAAGCACCGGAGAGGGGGGTGGGGAGAGGGGGGTGGGGAGAGCGGGAGCAGACGTGACACTAATCCTCTCATATCTCCTTGCCTCCAATGGATTGGCACACTGAAGAGTCTATGCTGTGATGTAATTTACTTTAATCTATTGAGTCAACATTATTGTTATCAGGGAACACAAGATACAATGTCAATTTCTTTCATTTGAGTCTTTTTTTTTGTGTGCATCTCTAACAACAAAGCTTTTAAATGCTGATCAATCCCATTGGGTTCATGGCTAGACTGTGGACATTAAAAACAGACCAAAAGACAATAAATTAAGATAACAATGCTTGCCGACCTGAGTCTGTTGTTACTCTTTTTAATGATTGATTATGTAGCCTAAGGAGTAACTCATTCCTTCCCCTTTTTCATTCATGTCTTTTCTTAGAATGAGCTCAGAATCGACAGGGATAGAGATAGTCTAACCAATAATCGGATTATCTAGTGAAAGCTTTAAATGGCTGAGATATGCTCAGTGTTTCATAACTGAAGGATTGACACCTTTATTAATACACTAAATCATCAAGAATGTGTACCAAGAAGAGTATGCGATAGGCTTATGTAATGTCATCCCACAGGGAATATAATAGAATAGAACAGAATAGAACAGAACACTACAGAATATAATATAATAGCCATGCACATCTGTGGGAAAGGGGTGACACTTATTACAGCATTATTGTTGCTCTCTCTAGTGAAGTTCCATGATTAAGTCCCATCCCACATTTACTCCAGACAATAATAGTCTCTCTAAATGTGACCTCTTGACCTATGTATGCTATATCTCGGAGGCGGAAAGCTGTCCACATTCCATCCCCCCCTAAAGACCCATAGCCCTGCTGTTGCTGCTGCTGCTGTTGTTGCTCCTGCATTGCAATCAGACGAAACGCTAGGACCCCGCGGACAACCTCTTTGGATGACACAGAACAAACTGCGAGTTGAGTTTTGGCCACTCAAACATGGAAAAGTTGAACTGACAGCGCATAACTAACTCGGCACTCTGAATTGGACGATAGGTAGGCTAGGCCTATCATACCGCCACCGGGGAATTGTTTTTGTGGAGAGATCGATTTTGGGAATCAGTGTCTACGTGCGCAACTGACGTTTTATTTTATTTGTTTTGATTTAGACTGCTGTGCAATAGTATGATTTTTAGTGTTTGACGTTTGCTCTGGGAGTCAAAGGAGTGCTGAACATTAATAATTTAACCAAATGGATTATGTTCATTTGGCGCAAAAGCCCTTATAAAAAGTTGTTTTGTTGTAATGTTCTGGATATGTTTTCGCAGTATACCTTGCTAAGTGAGTGATGATTGATTTGGATATGTCAGCACCGCTGAGCGCTCATCCACACACTCCATCATTCCTGGACTGGGGAAAGTAAGAAACCACCTGTTGTGAATGCTTTCTGGAACTTACCACGGATCTACGGCGGCTGCTAAAACAAGACATTGGAAAGTTGCGCGCAGAACGCACAGAGACATGTAAACCCGGTATGTCTTACACGGAACACTGAGAACTCGTTTTGTATTCACGGGACAGACTAATGATCCCAATTGAATTGATTTATATTCCTTTTAGTTAATGATGTTGGCATGGTGGCGTGGGTTAGGATGAGGAGTCCTGTCTTGGCGATTGCTGTTGCGCTCAGAATGGCTCGCGAGGACGCGGTGAGGTGCCTGCGCTGCCTGCTCTACGCTATCAATTTACTCTTCTGGGTAAGAGAAGCGGAGACCCCCAACAGGTGGCTGCGTTGTGCTACACATGCTACACAATGCATACAACTTCATCCCCCCCTCTTATCCATCCACCTCAATGCGTGTCCCCAAGGCGCAGAAAAACAAATGAGCAATTTGCATCCCAAGAATGTTTGGC